>NW_022196891.1:46540-74195 GCF_008632895.1 Mastomys coucha
TACCTTTGTATGTTACCTGGCATTTTTTCCCTTGCTGCTTTTAATTTTCTTTGTTATTTAGATTTTGTGTTATGATTATTATGAAGCAAGAGAACTTTTTTCTCAAACATTCTGAATGATGTTCTGTAAACTTCTTCTGTGCTTTAAGTATCTCACATTTTAGGCCTGGAAGGGTTTCTTCTGTGATTTTGTTAAAAATATTTCTTGGGCCTTGGAACAGGGACTCTTTACCTCTTTCTACTCCTATACTTCTTAAGTTAGGTCTTCCCATGCTATCCCAGATTTTCTCAATGTTTTATGTCAGGAATTTTTAGATATAACATTTTCTTTAACTAACACATCAGTTTCTTTTATTTTTTATTTTATTTTTACTTTTTTATTAGATATTTTCTTTATTTATATTTCAAATGATATCTCCTTTCCCAGTTTCCCCTCTGGAAAAAAAAACCTGTTCCCTTCCCCTTCCTACTGCTCACCAAACCAACCTCTCCAACTTTCTGGCCCTGGCATTACCCTACACTAGGGCAGAGAAACTTCATAGGACCAAGGGCCTCTCTTCCCATTGATGACCGACTAGGCCATCCTCTGTTATATATCTGCTGCTGGAGCCATGAGTCCCACCATGTGTACTCTTTGGTGGTTTAGTCCCTGGGAGCTCTGAGGGTACTAGGTAGTTCAAATTGTTGTTCGTCCTAAGGGTTGCAAACCCTTCAGCTCCCTTGGGTCCTTTCTCTACCTTCTTCACTGGGAACCCTGTGCTCAGTCCAATGAATGACTGTAAGCCTCTACTTTTGTATTAGTGGAGAACTGGCAGAACCTCTCAGGAGACATCTATATCAGGCTCCTGTCAGCCAGCACTTGCTGGCATCCACAATAGTGTCTGGATTTGATGATTAAATATGGGAAGTATTCCCAGGAGGAACAATCTCTGGATTGTCTTTCCTTCAGTCTCTGATCCATAGTTTGTATCTGCAACTCCTTCCATGGGTATTTTCTTCCCCCTTCTAAGACGGAATGAAATATCCACACTTTGATCTTCCTTCTTCTTGAGTTTCTTGTGGTTTGAGGATTCAATTTTGGGTATTCCGAGATTCTGGGCTAAGATTCATTTATCAGAGAGTTCATAGCATGTGTGTTCTTTTGTGATTGGGTTACCTCACTTATGATATTTTCCAGATCCATCCATTTCCCTAAGAATTTCATAAATTCATTGTTTTAAATAGCTGAGTAGTACTCCATTGTGTAAATGTACCACATTTTCTGTATCCATTCCTCTGTTGAGGGACATCTGGGTTGTTTTCAGTTTCTGGCTATTATAAATAAGGCTGCTATGAACATAGTGGAGCATATGTCCTTATTACATCTTTTTTGATCACTGTAGGTTGAAAGTCGATTTTTTTTTTTACATTAGAATAGCTACTTCTGTTTGTTTCTTAGAACCATTTGCTTGGAAAATTGTTTTCCAGCTTTTTATTTTGAGGTAGTGTCTCTCTTTGTCACTGAGGTGAATTTCTTATGCAACAAAATGTTGGGTCTTGTTTATCAACCCAGTCTGATAGATAGTGTATGTCTTTTTATTGGAGTATTGAGTCTATTGATATTAATAGATATTAAGGAAAAGTAATTGTTGTTTCCTGTTATTTTTGTTGTTAGAGTTGGAACTCTTTTCATGTGGTTATCTTCCTTTTAGTTTTGTTGGAAGATTACTTTCTTGCCTTTTCTAGGATGTAGTTTCCCCTCCTTGTGTTGGAGTTTTCTATTTATTATCTTTGAAGAGCTGGGTTTGTGGAAAAATATTGTGTAAATGTGGTTTTGTCATGGAACACTTTGCTTTCTCCATCTATGATAACTGAGAATTGATTCAGTTTCTTTTATTGCATCTTCTATGCCTATGGTTCTCTCTTCCATCTCCTGCATTCATTCTATTGTTGATATTTACATCTCTCATTGCTGTTCTCTTCCCTAGGTTTTCCATATCCAGGATTCCATGAGTTTGTGTTTTCTTCACAGCTTCTATTTCTATTTTCATGTGTGGAACAGTTTTATTTTATTTTATTTTATTTTATTTTATGTACACCTGTTTATTTGTAATTTCTGTTATTACTTTTTTTCTTATGTAGTTTTATAATCAGAATCCATTCACAATATTTAATCATGGGAACATTACACTAGGATAATTTATACATCTTGAAGACTTTACTCATGACCACCTACCAGGCAGATGCAGAATGGGGAATGTCAGAATAACTTTACTGCACATTGAGAAGTCATGTGAAACAAGGTTAGACATTATTGTGTACAGTCAAAGAACTGTTCTGACTATGATCTTGAAGGCCAACTAAGGACTGAGAAGCACATCACAGAGAATATCAGGTTTTCAGGATCTGAGCATAATTTCATAGAAAGGAGAAAGCCAGTGAAGACTCAGTCCAGACAGGAGTTTGGACCATTGTTTCACCACACTGAGAAATGTCCAAAACCATGTGTTTTGGGTCCTCTGGGTGAGAGACCAGTCCGTAGGAATATCTTAGTATCCAGAAGGAATATTCCTGTTGTTACTCCTGGCACAAACAATGTATGAGATCCCCATCTTCATATAAATAATGTTCATCACAGTCATAACAGGAATAAGAACCAAAGGAGACTGAATTGGGCTGCCTTACACCCATGAGTGTTTCCCAGAGTTCAGCACAATACTGAGAAAATGTGTCTACTTCAACATACTTAGACTCATTATAGACCTCTAATGGAGCAGGATACATTTCTGTGGTCAACAAGCTCAGATTGGTAGTGTGGAGCAGAAAGTTCTTCAGGGCATCCTTGGAGATGTTGTTGTCATACAAATTGATGCTAGTGAGCTGGGAGCATTTGATAAGGGCAGGCAGAAGGTTACTGAGGTGAGAGTCACTCATCCTACAGTTTTCTAAGTTCAGAGTCTGCAGATTATCTGTGACATTCTTTAAGAAATCTCCTAGGTGGTTGACATCCAACTCAGTTAAAGTGGTACCTCTCAAGCACAGATGTTTAAGCTGACTGTAGTTCCAGTGCTGGGCAAATGACTTCAAATCTGCCTGAGAGAGCTGGCACAGGGTGATCTCGAGGGACACCAATGGGGCTTCCAGACACCTGAACAACTCTTTCATGTTGTCTGTGAGAAAATAGACATCATCAATAGTGAGATGCTGGAGAGAGCTGAGTTTGGGGAACAGAGAAATGATCTTGGTGACATTCCTCTTCTCCTCTCCTGTGGAAGTCCTTGTTCCAAAGATGCATCTTAACATGAGTTTCTGAAGAGTTCTCATCTTGCTAATGTGAGGTACAAATTTTGCCAGTTTGGACAGATTCCCCACTGTATTCAGTTCCAACTCCTTGATGGAGTCTGGCTGTAATAATTGTAACACATCCCTGACCTTGGGCCATTCTATTGCGCCAATCTCCAACTTCTCACAGCAGAGATGCAAGAAATCCTTTCTCCCCTTTGCCCACTGCAACAACTGTGTTTGGTGTCTATCTTCATGCAGAGAAGACATAAAGGAAAGGTCACGAAACAGCCTTAAACGCTTTGTTGTGCATCTTGATTGGCCCTCCTCTACTTGCTTCTTTTTGTTTGTTTGTTTTGTTTTGTTTTTCGAGACAGGTCTACTTGCTTCTTAAGCATAGTTTCTCCTAAGTAGTCTCTGCCCTTTCTTCCATCCTGCATAGCCGAGGAAGCATGGTATTCATTCAAGTGAACCACTTGAAGCCTGCACATCCTGGTGCGATACTTCTGTTTCAGCCATGTGTCTACTCCATCTAGTATAGCCTGGAAGGTCTGAAAGTTGGGTTTATTAATCAGTAACCCAATATGAAGGCAAAGATAGGGCCAGTATTTCACCAGGATCTTAATCATCTTTGCTTTCCTTTGAATGTTGGCCTCCTTGAACAGAGGTAGGAATAATGGACTTGGTAGGTCCCCCAGAGCAGAGATGTTCAATCCTTCATCCCTCACCAGTCCCTGTGAAACCAGCTTCAGGAGTGTGGGTGGGGCAGGGAAGACCATTCTGATGGATCTTTAGGGAGATGATCCTGATTAGGACACCGGTGACAAGCGTCCTAGGACCTGAGTGTCTTCTCTGGCTCTGATGACACTTTTTGGAACAGTTTTATTTTATTTTACTTTATTTTATTTTATGTTCACCTGTTTATTTGTAATTTCTGTTATTACTTTAAAGGGTTTATTTGTTTATTCTTTAAAGATCTCTACCTGGCTGATTATTATTTATGTATTTCATTAAAGGATTTACTCATTTCCTCTTTGAAGACCTCTATCATCTTCATAAGATTGAATTTAAATTTATTTTCTTGTACATTGTGTATTCTAGGATATCCAGGGTTTACTATAGTAGGGTAATTATACTCTGAAGGTGTCATATTGCCCTGGCTTATGTTGATTCTGCTCTTTCAAGGGCCTTGAGCAATCTAGATGACTTTAGTTCCTAGATGTTCAGATATTATGTAAGAGCATATTAAAATTTACTAGATCCTTAATGAAAAGTGAGATTTCCTCTCCTAGCGTTCACTAATTGCCAATAGTTCCTTAGCTATGGTGTAACTTCATGAGCCTCTCCCCAGTTCATATTTATTTTTGGCTGGCTTAGCTTTGTGTGTGTCTTATCCAAGCAGGAATAGCTCCAGAAATTTGCTTCCTAGTCACCTTTTTTATTTGATTGATAGTTCCAAACATTTTAAAATTACTAAAGTTGCCTATACAGTATTAGAAGATCATTTCTTGCCTCAATGACAGACAATTAATCAAAAAAAAAAAATAAAAGGATATTATCTTGCATTAAAATGTTCCTGTTCAATTCTATCATGCATATATGTATGAATAAGAACTAAATGCTCACTATAAAATGCTAAATCTTCCTGATTTTGTAACTTGGTAATATTTTGAAACATTTATTATTAATTAATTTCTGGAGAAACGTGCACTTATCAAACCAGAAAAAATATAAAATAAAATAAAGTCAAATGTAAACATCATTGAACCTCAATGGGAAATGAAGACACAGAAGGATGTGTGTAACTATGCTTAGCAAGTGTAATGCAAGTGAGAGTTCAGGCCCAAGTCCCACACCATACTCAAGCTGCATTTAGCCTGAGGCTCAGCAGCCTCTCCATTGCTGCCATAGCCAGTTGCAGGATTGTGATCTCCTCCAGGCCCCACAGTACCAGCAATTTTAATTGGGTTCTCCCATCTCCCATAACCTAGTTGCATTTGGTCTAGATTCTTTGTGAATTTACAAAGCATTTACTTCAAAGAATCTAAAGAAACTATCACTAAATGTGATATTACATAATCATATTACAGATGCTAAGATAAGTGCTGTAAGTTTGAGAAAACATTTAAGGAATGTTATTCCCAGTCTTTTTTACCAGGGCTACCTTAATTAAAATTTGAAAGATGTTTCTGCTCTCCTGATTCTGCACCTGAGCCAAGAGCCAGGATCTGAGTTGTGATTTGCTTAGTTCCTTCTCCCAGTGTCTTTCATCTCTTTGCACTTGCCAAGTACCCATAAATACTCTGAATTACTGACTCTCTTCAATTTTGCCTGAAAGCTGATTCTGATTTTGTTTTTCGTACTCTGACGTTAATCGTTTTCCTGATCACAATGGGATACCATTTAGTCTGGCATATTCCCCTCAAATTAGTAACTGTAAGGCCTTACATTTAATAAAACTGTGTAATTACAAAGGTTGTTGATTCCTATAATTATCAATTATCTTTTGTTATTATGGAATTTTCCAATCAAATACATCTGTATGATACATGTACTGAATATTAGAATTTTTGTCCAACAATATCATATTAAGTGTATTTTTATTAAATTTTCTTTTTTAAGTTTAGTTTCTTGATTTCTTTTTCTATGTTATCTTTTAAATTTGTTAAAGTTTTATTATATATATATATTGTGTGCATATTTATACATGTATATGTGTGTGAGAGTGTTCTACTGTACACAGGTGGATGGTAGAGTATATCTTGTAAGTTCTGGTTATTTTTCTTTACCAGGTCTGTTCAAGGGATCAAATTCTGACCATAGGACTTGAAGGTAAGGACCTTTACTTGCTAAATCATCTTGCTTGCCCAACTATACCATTCTGCTGAAGATTTAACTCTGTGATATATGTTTGAGAATCTGTGTGTTTGTATACATGTAGGGCTTGTTTGTGCACAGTTTGGAAGAGGGCACTGGGAATCCTAATTTATCACTTTATGCTAATTCTTCTTTGTGAAGCAGATTTCTTCCTGAACATGGAAGTCAGATTTTCACATCTCTTCTGGAATCCAGCAATACACATAGTGACTATCTATCCCTTCCAGCTTGGGGTTTTGGGCTATAGTCATGTATGAGATACCTGACTCATTAAGATCCTCATTACTGTTCCATAAATGCTCTTAGCTTCTGAGATATCTCTTTAGTTCTCCAAAACTTCTCAATTCTCCTGTGCCTATGAAGTGCTGTAAATATTAAAAGATATTTTGCTAGTTGGCAGAATTTAAAAACTTAATCTGAAAGCAAGGTTGTGTGTGTGTGTTTAAATTAAATTTAAATTTTAAACTCCCAGTGCCAGGCTCTTTACTTAAAAACTCTGTATATATATATATATATATATATATATATTATACATAATTGTACATTTATATTTATATATATGCAAATACCATTTAGTGAGTTTATATGTGTTTTAATCTGAAGTTGGGGTCCATTTCACTATGTTTTTAAGTTTGCTTTATTTCATTTTGGATATCTTGTCTGGGAAGCTTTAAAAAATATTTTCTAAAGTCCTGTCAAGCACTGAAGATGATTCTACATTGCAGTATATGTTGATGAAGAAAAATTGGTTCTCTATTATAACAGAACTTACCTACTAATGAGAGAGCTAGACACAAAATGTGAATCCAATAAAAACATGGACATATGAGAGGAAATTCACTCAAGAGAAAAGGGATTAAAGCAGCTCCAAAGTGTGTGAATATGTGACTGATTGTTCATAAGAGGGAAAACCATGCCTGTGATTTTGAGCTAGTCACTTTTTAGGACATCAGAATAGATATCTCCTAGATCAGTAAGTTGCCTGGCTTTACCATCCTTCTTCAATCTAGATAACCTGGCTTAAAATGATATCAATTTTAGATAGCAATCTCTAGTTATCTCTTAGAAACCAGCCCCTGATCTACAGGTGCCCTAAGGTAATGCAAATTACAACACAGTAATAAACCTTGTCACATGTGTGCATGGGTAGATGACTGTGAAGATTTCTTCAAATAGCAGAGACTTGAGTGTCAAGGCAATATGTAAGTAATTATCATAAAAAGGTAGATTGAGAACTAGATAGTGGGTTCAGAAAACTTGCTGCTCCTGATGAAGTCCTGAGTTCTGTCCCTAGCACCTATGTTAAGTACCTCATAGCACCAGTAATATCAGCTCTTTGGGATCTGAATACATTTTTGTCCTTTGCAGATACCAAATACACTTATGCACACACACACACACACACACACACACACAAGGGCACACATACCTACACACACATACACATACATATACACACAACACTCATGTACTAAAAATAAAATAAATGAGCCTGAGATATTATATAGAAAAAACAGGTTCAAGAATTATGGTTTTAAACTTGTGACATCTTAAAACAAATTCCATTGAGTTCAGTTTATACATTTTGGATATAGAATGAACTATTGGAGTATGGGTGATATACCAGAGACCACATGTATAATGAAAACTGACCCTTCTCCCAGCACAAATTTAGGTAAGTTTGATAATGGAGTTGAAGTAGGAAGAGTTGAGGGGAGAAAGAAGTTAATAGGGTAAACACATGTTTTATGAAATTCTTAAAAAATAAGTAAAATATTTTAGTTTTCTATTTTTTCATATATCCATTTAACATCTAGACTTCTGCCGCTCCTTCCCAGTCTTCATTTATTCTCTGAGACAGAAATCAATGTATAGAGAGTTGTTCAGCTTCTCTGTGTTGGATTTCTGTTGTTTTTGAAGTCTACCATTAGTCCATGGTGATCTGATAAGAAGAAAGGCATTGTTTCAATTTTCTTGTACCTGCTGAGGCTTGCTTTGTGCCTGATTA
Organism: Mastomys coucha; assembly: GCF_008632895.1. Classification (NCBI taxonomy): domain Eukaryota; kingdom Metazoa; phylum Chordata; class Mammalia; order Rodentia; family Muridae; genus Mastomys; species Mastomys coucha. The sequence goes on from NW_022196891.1 coordinate 54,686, forward strand.
TATGGTTACTTTTGGAGAAGATGTTGTGAGATGCTTAGAAGACAATGTTATTTTGTGTTTGGATGAATGGTTCTATAGTTATTTTTTAAGTCTGTTTGGTTCTTAACATCAGTTATTCTCATTATTTTATTTCTCTTTTAAATTTCTGTCTCAATGACCTTTGCATTGGTGAGAGTGAGGTATTGAGGTCTCCCACTATAAGTAAGCAAGTTTTCCCCCTGTTTTTTATTGGTTTTTTTATTTACTTACATTTCAAATGTTTTCACCCTTCCCAGTTTCCCCTCCACAAACTCCCTATCCCCTCCCCTGCCTCTCTGAAGGTACTCCCAACCTGCCCACCCACTCCTGCCTCAGTGCCCTAGCATCTTCTACCCTGGGTCATTAAGCCTCCACAGAACCAAGGGGCTCCCTACCCAGTGATGCCCAATTAGTCAATCCTCTGCAACATATCCAACCAGAGTCATGGGTCTCCCCATGTGTATTCTTTGGTTGTCAGTTTAGTCCCTGGGAACTTTGGGGGTTATGGTTGGTTGATATTGCTGTTCTTCCTGTGAGGCTGCAAACCTCTTCAGCTCCTATAGTCCTTGCCCTAACTTCTCCACTGGGGGTCCCCATGCTCAGTCCGATGTTTGGTTGTGAACACTACCCTGGCAGCTGCTGTTGTTCCTAGATGCTGCACTGGATGCATTGAGCCTCCCTAACCCTCACTGAACTGAAGGGGGCACCAATTATCAAATAGAGTTCAGGGGAGCTTCTGGTGGTGAAAACTTTGGGAGAGCAATCTCTTCCAAGGTAGTGTTACTTCTGTGCAACAGTTGCTCTCACATAGCAATCTTTATACACTCTTATTTCCTCTGGATATGATCTTACATACATTCTGGGGTGTGTTGGGTCTGACTGAAGGTGCTTCATATTGGGTTGACCTGAGATGCCTCATCTACATGAGGGAGGACTTGAGGTCTATGATTCCATGTGACTGATGGCCACAGTTCTCTCTATGGGGGCTGTGGCTATATGACAGGGGCCTGGATTCAGGAACAGGCAAAGCTCCTATTGTTCTTTCTGGGTCTCTGGAGCTTCAAGCCCTAGCTTGACTTAACCAGGCTTCCTTTCACTTTCGACCATCCCACTGAATACTATATTGAATAGATACTGAGAAAGTGGGCAGCTTTGTCTTGTTCTTGATTTTAGTAGATTGCTTCAAGTATCTCTCTACTTAGTTAAATATTGGCAGTTGGTTTGCTGTATATTTCCTTTATTATGTGTAGCTATGGGCCTTGAATTCCTGATCTCTTCAATACTTTTAACATGAAGGGGTGATATATTTTGTCAAATGCTTTTTCAACATTTAATGAGATAATCATGGGTTTTTTTCCTTTGAATTTATGTAGTAGATTATGTTACCAGATTTTTATATATTGACCTAATGTTTCATATATTGAACTTCATCCCTGGGATGAAGCCTACTTGATTGTGGTGAGTGATGGTTTCGATGTGTTCTTGATCCTATTTGGGAGAATTTTATTGAATATTTTTGCATCAATATTCTAAAGCAAATTTGATCTGAAGTTCTTTTTCTTTGTTGAGTCTTTTTGTGGTTTAGGTATCTGAGTAACTGGCTTCATAGAATGAATTAGCAAGTGTTCTTATATTTTCTTCTATAATTTTGTTGAAAATATTTTTTTGTCCTTTGAGCTTGGAATCTTTGTTCTCTTTTATTCCTACTATTCTTCTGTTTGGTCTTCTCATTGTGTCCTGAACTTCCAGGATGTTATTAGTTGGGAGTTTTTTTATGCTTTGTATTTTCTTTGACAATTGTATCAATATTCTAATATATCTTCTATGCCCAAGATTCTCTCTTCTATCTCTTATATTCTGTTGGTGCTTGTCTCTGTAACTCCTGACCACATTCCTGTTCCTAGGTTTTCTATTTACATGATTGCCTCATTTGTGATTTCTTTATTGTTTCTATCTCCATTTTTAGGTCTTGATCTACTTTGTCCCATTCCTTCACCAGTTTGTGTTTTCCTGTATTTCTTTAAGGGCTTTATTTGTTTTCTCTTTATGGGCTTTGGCCTGTTTATCTGTGTTTTCCTGTATTTCTTTCAGTGTGTTATTTATATCTTCCTTAAAGTATTTTATTATCCTCATGAGATAGGACTTTAGGTCATAATGCTTTTCAGGTTTTTTGGGGGTATGCAGGGCTTGCTGTGGTGGGAGAACTGGGTTCTATTTGTGCCAAAACATATTGATTTCTGTTGCTTATGATCTCGCATTTACCTCTTGTGGCTGCCTTCAGCCACACACGAATGGGTCTTTTGGAATGGAAGTTAGAACCTGTGAAAAATTAAGGGAACCAGAATGCAGGAAGGGGTTAAAAAATGAGACTGAGGCATGGTGTGCTTTCAGCCCTCCATGATATTGAGCTCTCTTTGTTACAAGCAGGTAGGTAGAGCAAAACCCCTCCACCGGTGTGTCAACAAGTCATGGCCCAATCAGCATCTTCATCTTCAGTCTCTGGAGGCAGGATTTCTGGCATAACAGGAACTTGGAGAGAGGTGTGGCTATTTGCAGGAGCTTAAAGAAAGGCAAGGCAAAGTCTGAAAGAACCAGCTCTTAGCTGGAGGAGGGTCACAACCTCTTGCCATCTGGTTATATCTGATGTTAACTGCAATGGATGTCTTTGTGTAGACCCTGCCTCCTGTGTCCCTGGGTAGCTTTAGGTCTCCTGGGAGACCTGTATTCTTGGCTGCAGCATATCTCATGGGAATCCCTTAGACTGTGGGATATTCAGAGGGGCAGACAGGCTGATGGTCTACCGAGCCAGAATGTACAGGTTTAAGAGAACTGGAGTTTGAGCAGAGGTACCGGTTCCCCATCCACTGGGCTCCTTGGGTTCCCCAATGCTGAGGCTATTTGGGTAAGTTCCTTGTTTCTTACCCTGGAAGCAGCAGATTTCTTGGGAGACCTTCCAACTGTGAGGACTGTTGCCCTAGGTGCAAAAGATCTCCTGGGAGGCCTTCAGACTGAGGGGTTTTCAGAGGGGTGCACAGGCTAAAGATCTGTCCAGAAGTAAGGCTCAGGCCATAAGGGCTGAGAAGATCATATAATCTTTAGAATTCGATTAGAAATTTCTGATGATGTCTCCTAGACACATTTTTTTTTATGATGTCATTTACTTATAATATTTCTCTATTTGTTTTTGTCTGTATTATCTGTCTATAAGTGAAATGGAATCATCTATACTAAATGATCACTTTCTTTACCATTGTAGACAAGAACTAATATTTCTTGATAAACTTTCCTGTTGAGACTTTCCTCTGAACTATTTATTTGACTTACTGAGTTTTTAATTTTGAATTTTTTCATGTGAGTTTTATTCAAAAATTCTCTTTGTTAATTTTCATTTTCAAACCTTGAATTGAATTGATTATTCAACCTAAATGTTTGTTTGTGCTTTCTGCTCCTCATGCAGCTATTTTTTCATGCCTTCTTTGGATTCCTAGAATATACTTTTAAGTCATGTTTTTAAGTCAATGCCATGTGCATTAGCTAAAATGTTTTATTCAGGGAACAATACAATGCAGGTAACATTTTCTGATGGGAATATATTTTCTTAGTTATTCGTGACATCTATGTTTTTGAAATTTTACCTAGGCACTTTAAATTATGTGTTAAATTATTAATTATTAATTAACCCATTCTTTTGTTTGCTTGTTTTTGAGAAAGAATCTATGTAGCTCAGGCTGTCCTGGAACTCACTAAGTAAACCAGGCTGGCCTCAGAGATCCACCTACCTCTGCTTGCATAAAACTAGGTAGGATTAAAGGTGTGTGTGCTACCATATCTGTCACTAGGACTTACTTTTGTTTTGCCATGCAGAAGAAAGAGACAGGTGGATCTTCATGAGTTTAAGGGAAGTCTGGTCTATAGAGCAAGTTTCAGGACAGCCAGGCCTGTCACATAGAGAAGCCCTATGTGTGTGTGTGTGTGTGTGTGTCTATATGTGTTGTCTCCCCTCCATTGCTGCCCAAATGCTGCTCTGAAACTGAAAGTACGCTGACAGCCCCGGGCTGAAGCCGGCCACCTGTGGTGCAAGACAATAGCCCACTAACACTGCAGCTTCTCCTAAGATCAAAGACTGACTCTCAGGTAACTCCTGTCAAGACTCCCGTTTGAAGTCCTTGCTGCATAAACAGACTTCGATGTGTTGCCATAGAACCCGCGCCCCTACGTCTGCTGTCCTGTTTATGTTATGCATATGCTAAGTTTGTTGTGATTTCATTTTTGCCGCCTGCTATAAAAACTCTTCTAACCCCAAGTAAAGCACGCTTTGATACATTTTCTTGGCTTTGTTTCTCGACCCATTTATTTCCACAGGTCTGTTCCAATCTCCAGTCTGAAGCTACTCATGACCCGTGTAGGTCCGCTGGCCGGACACTACATATGTGTGTGTGTGTGGGTAATTTATTAATCATTAATTAGAGTTTAAGTTATTAAACTCTAACTACCTTCTGGATAGTATACATTCTCATTATTTATGAATGGGTGTTTGAGTAATTGTTTGAAATTACCCATTCTGGAGTTCCAGGACAGATTCTGTACATTAGCTGTGCTGGGTTATGGGGTGGATAAGTTAAGAAGAAAATAAATCTCTAAAAATTAGTACAAGGTTTTTTGTTTGTTTGTTGTTTGTTTTTTTGTATTTGTTTTTGTTTTTTGTTTTTTGCTTTTTGTTTTTTCTTACCCTTAAACTCTCCATTTCAGACATCTGAGCATTATAGCCTGGGTTGGTATGACCATTTTTTTTTTCTCAGAAAGATAACCCATTTTTGTTTTTTTCCTGAAACTCTTTCCCTTTTCATCTCTGGATACCAAACTGGAAAGAGAAGGGTAAGGGGAAAGAGTATATCACAGCAAATATAACATGTACTACTTGGACATTCCAAGCATGTTGACCAAAATTTATGTAAAATTCTGTATATGAAGGATAGAGGAGATTGAATAGATTATAAGAAAGCTAAATAGGGGGAGTTTTGTAGACCTTCACTTGAAGGAACAGCTGAGAAAACCAGGGAGAGGAAGAGGGAAGAGGAAGAAGGAAATAGAAAAGTAAATAGATTTAGACAGAGAAAGAAAAAAAGACACACACACAGACACAGACATTCATAGATATATAGAGAGAAACAGAGAGAGAGTCATAAAGATATATTTAAAAGACAAAAGCCACAAAAATGTTTTCATTCTTGTCAATATTAATTTTATATTTTGATATATTAAGTAAATTAGACTTCATTTATTTTTACCTGCTTAGCCATCCCCATGATTATTTCTAGCAGTGATAAATAATGTATAGCCTTTTATTCTATTTCAGCATTTGCAGCAGATCATTTACATTTCATTGAGTCTGTGGAATTTTAGCTTCCCAAGATGTATACTACTAAATTTTTAATTAACAACTAAAATTTTGAATACTAAAAGGAAGACATTTTCTTTTAATGAGTAAGAGGTCTTGAACATTCATATGATTCAGCTACTTAGACAAACCAAGCCTGTGCTTACCCAAGTGTTCTAATAAAATATTATTCTCAAATGATCTGGCTAAGATATTTTTAGAGAATGTTGCACATATATATTCACATAAAATGTTGCATGATTGGCCATAATGGAAGAAATTAATAAAATAAAATTTACGATGAGTAGCAGCAGTTCTCATTATTTTATTTATTTATTTATTAGTTTGGTTCTCATTATTTTAATGAGAACCAAAGAATGGTGTGATGATTTGCAGAAAATAGTTAGAAGATCCCATATTTTATGTTCATTTGTGTTCTTTAGAGAGAATCATGGACAGATAAATCTTGTTGATGGCCCAGGAAGTAATACTTGTCTATTTCTTATGTGAGTGAAAATGACCTGCTTTCCTAATTCTGTTGGACAGCTCTCACTTAGCTGTCAATGAATCTTTTCATTAATTGTTTAAAAAAAAAGAATAATGCATTCTTAGATTTGTTTCATTATATTTTTTACTTTTAAATTTTAATGTGTTTTTTTATTATTTTTGTGTGTTTGTGATATGTGTGGTGTATGTATGTACAGATTCAAGATCAACATCATGTAAACATCTTCCTCAGTCACTCCTATGGTTTTTGTTTTACATTTTGAGGAAGACACTGTAAGAAAACTCATTGATTCAGCTGCACCAGACAATAAGACCAATAGCTTGCCTTTCTAGTTTCTTAGAGTTGAAATTACATGCATATACTGCAAAGCTCTTCTTTTATGAGATTGATGGAAATCAAAAGCAGATTTTCATGATCAGGCACCAAGAACTTTAGCGATTGACCTACCTCCCAGGCCCATTATGATTTGTTATGTTTTCTTTGTTTTTAAGTCAAATTTATTTATCACTGTGAGATCTGTAAGTAGGAATGAGTATAGAGTGGGCAAGGTTAACATGTAATGGCACATATATGGATGTCAGAGGACAAACTTCAAGAGTTTGGTTTTTATTTGTTTATTTGTTTGTTTTGTTTCATTTACTAAATAAATCAGGGCTGTGTACCAAGTTCAGGTGTTAAGATCTGGTGGGTGGCACCTTTATTTGCTGAGCTATTTTGATCCCCTCTGCTCTGCTTGATAAAATAAATTGAAGACAAGAGTTTGCTACATTTAAGGTCAAACATGATGGTATATTTTCAGTGTCTTATATAGCCACAGACATAGACTGGTCTCTCTAAGAACATCTTGACTAGTATACTGAATCCCCAAGAAATTTCCCAGAAAACACAGCAAAATGTAAACAACAACAGCAGCAACAACAACAACAACAAAACATTTGGGTTAGCAGGCAGAGGAAGTCCCTGAGCTGCCATTTCATGTCATAGATATCCTCCAAACTTCCTTCATGGCTCTACATGAAAACATATGCTCTAAGCTTTGCTTGGTAGTTCCTTGATTCTTTATATCTTCCTGATGGCAGATGGTAGTGGCATTGGCATTTCTAACAGGCATTCCAATTCCCTGTTCATCAAACAGGTAGAACCATGATTTGCTTTATATTGCATAATGTATCTTCAGATACAAACAGAAAGCAACAACATTTTGAAGACCTTTATAATTCTCCCTGTATTATGTACTAGTCATGTATTAGGTTGTATTATTTTTCTTAAATACATATGTATATTTAAATAACATGAGTGAAAGAGAACAAGTTCATTACAGTACCAGAAAAAAATACATTAATTACCTCAGTACCTCAATTCCCTCCTTTATTCTTCATTATGAATCAACCTATTCAGAATTATGTTTTTCTTTTCTAACTTTTGATGAAAACCTCCTGTTTTATTTTCTTTCCATCTTTCTACTTCTATCACTGTGAATATTCTAGCCTCTTCTTGAACATGCACACATATACATACACAAACACATATACATACATATACACATGGCTATAATTCTATTAAAATAGGAGTTGATCATTGTGGGAGGACATAGCAATAACTTGCAGGCTTAAGGGAGGGACCATGAAGCTGAGAGCTCGAGGTATTAATTGCAAAGACTTAGCAAATAATTATAAGTAGTGGGTGGAACCTCCCAGATTACTGTTATACTAATTTCCTGTTGGTCATACCCTTTTGGGTCTGGGTTACATCAAGCATGTTGTTATTTTCTAGTTTTATACATTTGCCTGCAAATTTCATGGTATTCTTGTTTTTATTAATAAAATCATATGCCACTCTATCAATAAACCACATTTTATTTATCCATTCTTCGTTTGAAGAACATCTAGGTTGTTTTCAGTTTCTAGCTATTATAAATAGAGCTGATATGATTATAGTTCAACAAGTATCCTTGTATGAAGGAATATCTTTTGAGTATCTTCCCAGGAGTTGTGTACCTGGGTCTTGATGTAGAACTATTCCAAATTTTTATATGTTTATAGGTAAATTCACAATTTTATATGCTTATAGGTACCTATAGGAGTATGTAGGATAATGATAACTGCTAGTAGAACAAAGTTATGGAGTTCCAAATTGAATATCCAGTGATATACTTTCTCTATCTAGGCTGTACTTCCATATAACCTTCCCAAAATCACCAATAACTGAGAATAAAGAGGTAAAATATGTGAACATATAGAGTACATTTATTATCCAAAATAACAAAGGAGGTCTGCAAGTGTTTGATTTTAATCACTTTATAAGAAATACAAAAATTGACTTGTGATAGTTGGATATTTTTATGAATAAATGTGATAATTCTGTACATTCACATAAAACCAAACCCATAAATTATTTATGGGAGGCCAGTAGACTTCTCCTAAACATCTTACCTTTCCTCATTTCTACTCTAAGGTGAGAGAGATGAAAAGCAATCTGTCTCAGAATTCTAAGCCTATCCTTCCACTTCACTTAGTCTCTGTTCCTTTGTGGAAGAGCAGTGGTTATTCCCCAAAGGCTAGACATTTCCTTATACCCTTTATGTTCCATGATAATTCTTTGGATTAATACCAAACAGTCATATCCATCAAGCATTTCACTATCCCAATCTGAGCTATTCCAAGTGGACTTGAGGCAATGCAAAGATAAATGTAGACCATGCACACAGAAAGTTGGAATTGTGCTCATTTGGAAGCACCTGAACTACTACAGTTTGTCTTCAGCTTCTAGAGACCATAGTTGTCAGTACAACTATGAAATTTACACTAACCAAATCCTTCCTATTTAAACTTCAGCTCTAGTTTATTTTTATGAGTGTCAAAGGACTTCACACTGATATAGCCAAGGATTGCTATATTCCATTACTTGTCTCACAAATAATATAAGCCATGATACAATATATGTGTTAGAAAATGCTTTCCTTTAGAGATTACTAGGCAGCATGTCTCAGATTACATTTTTAAATTGAGCATCTACTACATTACAATTATCACCCTGGTACCCTTACAACTAATCTGTCACATACCAGACCAGGTTTTGAAAGATAATTACCATTTATACTTCTAGGTAATGAAGATATTAAGACTTTGAGGATGCTCAACAACATAATGGAGAACAAAACTCATATCTAGTAAAATACAGTTATTTGTTGCCTTAACTCCTGGAGTGTCCCCACCCTGGAGACACAGGGGGTAGGGGGGTATTGCCCAAATGTGGTGGACAGGGGACTTGTGAATCTAATCTGTGTCCCAGAAGGGGCCATGGAAGGAGGGGTTTAGGGTGCAGACACCCAAAGTTGAGGAGAGTCCTGCTCAAAACCCCCATATGTGTGCCCCCAAGATGGGAGAAACCAGCAGTAGGTAAATCAGTTTTAGGGGGCCGACCACATTTTCTTTGCTACCTGGGGATGTGAAACATTAGGAAGCATACTGGAGACCATTCTAGGGGTAGTTGAAGGTTCAATGGCCAAGGTGAAGGGCTAGCCAAGCAGAAGAAAGGGAAGAGAGTCAGGGAGGGTCTGAGTCTTGGTTTAACTCATCTGCTTAGTTAACCACCTTCATATCCACCTTGTTAGGACTCCTAATTTTTCTCCTGCTATTGTTGACATTTGGACCTTGCATTTTGAACCACTTGGTCACTTTTGCTAAGGAACACACAGATACACTACAGCTAATGATCTTAAAACAGAAATAAAAAGAACTAGATACAGAAGACCAGGAGTATGAGGTATGAGAATACACATGGTGGGACTAATGGCTCTAGCAGCATATGTATAGTAAAAGATGGCCAAGTCGGTCATCAATTGGAGGAGAGGCCCTTAGCCTGTGAAGGTTCTATGCCCCAGTGTAGGGGAATGCCAAGGCCAGTAAGCAGGAAAGAGTGGTGTGGTGAGCAGGGCGAGGGTACAGGGGTTTGTTCTTGTTGCTGGCTTTTTTTTTTCTTTTTTCTTTTCTTTCTTTCTTTTTTTTTTTTTGGTGTTTGGTTTCTTGGTTTTTTGTTTGTTTGTTTTTGTTTTTGTTTTTTGTTTTTTGTTTTGTTTTTTGAGGGGAAACTGAGAAAGGTGATATCATATGACATGTAAATAAAGAAAATATCTAATAAAAAATTTGGAAATATCCTTGAACTGGAGACAGTTTCCTGAACAGGATACCAGTGGATCAGCTTCTCAGGTCAATAATTAGTAAATGGGACATCATGAAACTGCAAAACTTATACAAGTCAAAGGACACTGTCAAAATGACAAAATGACAATCTTTAGACTGGGAAAGAATCTTTATCAAAGCTACATCTGACTTAGCCTAATATCCAACATTTATAAAGAACTCAAAATGTTAAGTACAAATAACCCTAATAACCCAATTTAAAAAAAATAGGCAACAAGAAAAATAGAATTTTCAACAGAGGAATAATCTTGGATAGTCATGAAGTACTTAGAGAACTGTTCAATGTCCTTAGTCATCTCAGAATTGCAAATCAAAACAACTCTGAGATTCCATCTTATACAGGTCTGAATGGCTAGTATAAAAACCCAAGTGATAGCCCATGCTCATATGAATTGAAAACTTATTTAACAACTTTTGAAATTAATTTGGTGGTTACTCAGAAAACTTAGCATATTTCTACCTCAAGACCCAGCTATATCACTCCTGGGCATATATCAATAAGATGTTCCAACATCCCACAAGGATAGTTGCTCAAGTATTTTCAGCAGCTTTATTTATAATATCCAGAAACTGGAAACAACCTAGATGTCCCTAAACTGAAGAATAGATAAAGAAAATGTGGTACATCTACATAGTGGTACATCTATTCAGCTATGAAAAACAAACACATCATGAATTTAGCAGGGAAATGGATAGAACTTGAGACTATCATCCTGAATGAGGTAACCCTGGCCCAAATGTACATGCATGGTATGTATTCACTTATAAGTGTATATTAGCCATAAATACAGGATGACTATTCTACACTTCACAGATCCAAGAAGGATAAACAAGTAAAATAGCACAAACAAGGATGCTTGAGTACCATTTGGAAGGTGGAATGAAATGATAGTGGAAGGCAGATCGATCAAGGAAACTAACTGGGTAGGAGTGTGGATACAGAGGAGAGTGGAGACTTCACGGCCCAGAGTGAGGCAGGGCAGGATGGATAGATGGATGACCATGGGAATAAATGGAAATCTGCATCTGACAAAAGGGAGAGAGTAAGTGGCATCTCCAAGAAGAAAGGGAGACCTGGGAAAGGAGAGGAACCCAAGAAATAATGGGGGTGTCCTTAGCAGTGACTCACAGGATTGAAGATTTGGAGCTTGGGGAGGTTGTATTCTGTGACCATGAAGTAACCAAAGTGGAGTGATAAAGACAGCACCCACCCACAAACTTTTGATCAAAAACTTAACATGTTGACATGGAATGCAGGAATAGGGAATGGAGCAGACACTGAGGGAATAACCAACCAATAAGCAACTCAACTTGAGAACTTTCCCATGGGCAATCAACAATCCTTGACAATATTAATGATACTCTTGTTATTCTTGTAGAGAGGAGTCTAGCAGAGCTGTCATCTGAGAGACTCCACCTACCAGCTAACTCAGACAAATGCACACACTCACAACCATACAATGGATGGAACTTGGGGACTGTCTTGGGAAAATAGGAGGAAGAATTACAGTCCATAGGGAATTAAAAACTCCACAGGAAGACCAAAGGAATTAACTAACAGGACTCTTAGGTCTCTTAGAGACTGAACCACCAGCCAAAGCACATACATGACCTGGACCTAGGCCTCCCTACACATATGTAGCAAGTGTGGTGCTGGATCTTCATGTAATTCCCTAACAACTGGAGTGGGGGCTAAACTAAAAACCTTTATGTGGGAAATATTCTAGCTGCCTTGTCTGACCTCAATGAAAGAGGAAGCACCTAGCCTCCCAAAGACTTGTAGCACCAGAGTGGGAAAGATGCCCAGGCAGCCTCCACCTGCTCAGAAAAAGATGAGGGGTTGTGGGGGAGGCTGTCCAAGATGGGGGCACTGAGAGGAATGTAAAGTGAACAAGTAAAAATTAAAATAAAATGGAAAAAAAGGTAATTTCTAATATAGTCTACTTCAGACTGTCAGGGTATGTAGCCATGTATTGTGTGACAGTATTCATAAGGAATCAGAAACAAATGTCTACTCACTCAAGACAGAGAATTGACAATGGACTAATGGAAGGGTAGCACCAGAGTGCAAACAGGGTACTTAGTGAGTTCACCCGGGTTGCTTCTAGAAGTGAGGAGGAGGTTACTTACATTAGCAGAAAAGATTCAAAGGCAGCTAATAACTCACCCTACCTGGTGAGATGCCTCATGAAGCTCGAAATCCTGAGGCTCTCGGCATGCCTTGCAGGCAGCACTACAGCTTAGGGAGTGTCTTCTAGTTGGTCTCTTGCAACTTCCAGACTGTATTGGAGGCCTCTCTTACAGGCAGCTGGGCTAGTTCGTCTCCTCAAGAGTCCTTACTGCTTAGGCAGCCTCAGCAGGTACTGACCTTGTGCATCTGGTCAGAGTTAAGGTCTCCAAATGACTCCAAAGTTCCTTACTTCCTAAGAGTTAATAAGCTGCCTCCAGAACACTCTATTCATGACCACTAAGTTACTAATGACTTTCATGGCTTAATCTTAAAGTATATGATTGGCTGATTTTCTTCATTTAGTGATGAAATGTTTTCGTTTACTTACTCATCATCATCTTGATTGTATTAGTAGAAAGAAAATACTAAGGAAACAAACAATAAGAATTAGAAATTTGAAAACTAGATCCTGGCATGAGTGGTAGATGCATTCTTGTAGTATAGAGTTACTTAGATCACACTGTACACAGGGTCCTTCAGAATCTCAAAACTATGATAATTATTATGCACTTAATAATTAATACAGTCCTCATATCCTGATAATTTTGGTTATCTTTCATAGTCTATTATTGCTCTGATCTTTGGCAAGTAAACCAGTTCTTTGAGATATGACTTTTTTATCATGGTTCCTGAGAACAATTTTGTGTTTGTCTTGAAAGGTGAATCTTTGAAAAGCAAATCTACCTGCATGCCTGGGAAGGAATGTTACTCAGCTCTTTAACCTTTGCAAATGCAGGTGTAAAGCTACAAAAAGGACAGAGATCAAATGGAAGATAGATGAAATAATATCTCTTCATTGATCTCTATCTGTGACTGCAAATTCACAGAAAAATAAATTCTTGTAATTTTCAGAGTTATTAAACCATGGATGAGAGGCAAAGTTAAGCCTGTTTTTCTCATCATGATGAGAAGAGAGTTTTGAGTTTTCATGTGGCCCTTGGCTTCACTAAGGGACAGACATATGATTTTGGGACTCTCCATTTTTTTAGGAAATAGCAACAAAACATTCTATTCTTTCTGGAATGAAAAAGGGAAAAAAATACCTGCGTGGTTGTGGTGAATACATTTAATCTTAGCTTTCTGGAGGTAGAGGCATGTAGATTTCATTGAGTTCATGGAATGCATGGTCTACAGAATGAATTCTAGGATAGCCAGGCCTGCACAGAGAAACTCTGTCTTGAAAAGCAAGCAAATAAACAAACAAAACAAAGCTAAAAGAAAAAAAAGAAAAGAAAAATAAAGAAAAGAGAATATATATTTGTATCTTTTTTTAATTTAAGAAACAACAAATAATCTTTATGAAATTTATTTTGTCTGGATCTAGGTGTTTGTCATTTCATGTGCTAAGACCCACTTGTGTATGTGTATGTTTGTGTGCTTGTGTGTGTGTGTGTGTGTATGTGTGTGTGTGTATTTATGTGTGTGTGTGTGTGTGTGTGTGTGTGTGTGTGTGTGTGTGTGTGTATGTGTATGACAGCACTCACATGGAGTTGACAAAAAACTTGAGGAAGATAATTTCCTCTGTCCACTATATAAATCCTTTAGATGGAACAAGGGTCATTAGGCTTGGTTGTAAGAACCTTCATCAGTTAAGTCATCTTCTCTGCCCTACTTTTATTTCTTAAATTAACATACAAAATAACAGGTTCCCTTTCCTATAAAAATTTCATACATATGCCATTTTTATGAATATCTAACCTCCTCTTCAGATTCCCTATCCCCTATGCTTTAGGCCTAGTGCCAGGTATTCCACTTTGTTCTATAGTCTATTCCTTAAAAGAGTATCTGTCTCTCTTTTTCAGGCTCCTTTGTTCTCCTTGCCTCTCTGTCTTTCTGCCTCTGTCTCTCTCTCTGTCTCTCTATTTCTATCTCTCTGTCTATCATTCTCTGCCTGTCTCTCTCTCTTATTCTCTCTCTCTCATCATATCGAACGCTTATCAGTTCCCTGATCTTTACCCATGTTTATTCACCCAGATACACATGTTTAACAGTTACAGGGGAGGGTTTACATTTGTGCAAGTGAGTGAACATGTAGTACTTATCTTTCTGATCTTGAGTTGCCATCCTTAATATTATGCTTTTCAGTTCCATTCATTTTAATGCAAATTTCATGCTTTTTTTCCATTCATATGTGAATACAATTCTACTCAAATATCGTATTTTAGGTGGTGGTTTATGAGGGTTCTAACAGAACTTAGGCTGACTGAGAAAGAAGGCTAGGTACATTTTATTTTTAAATTTACACACTCAAGTTAATCTCAGATCTTAAGCCATAAAGAAATAAATACATAAATAAATAAATAAAGTGAAATATTTCTGCATGAAAGAGTCTGACATATACTCCTATATAATGTTTTTCAATCTCTAACCTTTAAGAAATATCCACATAACTTTGTCATTTCATTGTCAATCAAAAATGTACTGAAGTTTCTTTGCCAGGTCCTCAAGACTCAGGGGTGTTCACATAGTGGAATGGAATATTAAAACAGCTTATATAAGCTGGATATAGTACTGGATTCCTAATGTCAGCATGTTGTCATGTTATTCAACCAGGCTTTGTGACTTTAGTTCAAAATCACAGTTCATTATCAAAGAAAGTCAGGACAGAAACCTGGATTTCAGCTAGAAAACAGATGCAGCTAGAGGGAATCAAAACCCACCATGATGTTTTCTCAGGACAACTGACACCTCATGAAAGGAAGCATCTCAATGATTTTCACATTTTCTGTCTATTTGTGGGGCCTTCACCTCTCTGTCCACCTATCTAGGAAATATCTAGCTCCAGACATTCAAAAGAATACTTATTCCACAGAAAATGCAGTGCAACATCTAAATCCATGGACATTGTTCCACATATTTCTTTCACATTGTTCTTGAACCACTATCTGTCTCACACTATTGGTTTTGATCCTAGAAAACTGTGATATACATTTTCTTTATTAACACAGACTCTTGTCTTCAACAGTTTGTTACAAAACTTCCTTTGGATAGTCTAATAATCTTACATGAAACTATTTAAAATTTAATTACCACTTCTTTTTTTTCTTTTTTTTTTAAAACTTTTATTGCATTATGATGAGAAAAGTTACATGATTTCAATTTGTCTGAATTTGCTAACATGGAAAAACATATTTTAAGTAAATAGAATTAAATCACATTCTTGTTCCCTTTTGTACCCCAACTCCTCCCAGAGATCCCCTCTTCAATACCTACAATATCATTTTTGTCATATTCCTTAAAATTTATAAATTTTATAACAATAAAAATGAGTATAAATACTAGTAGTGATGTCTTATTTTGAAATATACAGTTAATATGTTTGGAGTTATTTAAAATTTATACTGAGAAAAACGTATGTATTTTCAGTATTGCTGTAGACAAGCATCTACATAACACTGTTCAATTGATTGTTGTTTTATATCAAACAACATTTATAATTACCATTTCTTAGTGCACCTTCTGCACATTGGTTTGGAATTAAGTTATATATTACCTTGGAGACATGGTGATAAGTTAGATATGAATGAGGTGCAGGTGTTAAAGGAAAAACACTTAGTCTTGTTAAAATAATAATTAAATTATCTGGTTCCTGCTTCCATATATCCACCAAACATTAATTAACAAATGGTATAGATTTATGTCTCTCAATGATGCAACAGTTCAATTTAAATTCTGCTACAAATATATTGAATATTTTAAGAATGGAGAGTTTCTTTGCATTTTTTGTGTGTTTGTTTGTTTTTTAGCATGATACCATTTTAACATTAGAGAGAGAAAAAATAAAGCACAGGTTATTTTTATAAGTTTATTTGTAATAAATTATTAAGATAATACTTTTCTTTATGTTATTAATTAACAGTAAAAAAGGATATTTTTCTAAACAATATTACTGGCATTGTTCACCTTCAAATACATAATAGAAGTTAAATATTTCTGAACTAAGTTTTTTGGAGAAATTTAATCATGAGAATGAGCTTTCAATATTCATATAAATGCCTTCCTGATGGTCATAACAAGATGCCAACTTGGATGTTTCTCTGTAGCCATAATAAGATGGGAAGGAAGACAGAGAATACAGTGATGTTGGGTCTATAACAATGCAGCTGTCACATGCAATAGGGGATTAGAAGATTGATTTCTTGGAGTACAACTATTACTCCCATGACCAGCTATAAATTGTCTCCAGAGAAACTATAACATATATTGTTGTGCCTTGATCAAAAATGCCAAAAAAAGACCAAAGAGCTGACTCTGATGGAAACATACTAGAGTCTCTCTTATTTAAGCTGAAATTTGAGCTTACTCACTGCTGATGCTGACACAGGATGATGGGCAAGTGAAGCCTTAGCCCTCATCTGGACTAGGGAAGGCAAGCAAGTAATGGGGTTTCCAGTCTGGCACGAATCTAATTAAATGACTACTATAAGCCAACAACTGGGAGCTCTGAAACAAATCCATAAAAAAAATCACAATCTGAAAGTACATTCGAAACTATCTTGGTTTGCTGTTGTTGGGAAGTAGCTAGGAAGTAACTATGGGGTATGGGCCAAGGACAAGCCATGGGGTCCTCTCTGGAACTTGGATACAGCTTGGGTTCAGTTGAAGGTTGAATTCTCGGGCTCTATTTCTTTTAAGATGGAGGCCTGTCCAAAGATGGAGTAGGTTTAGCTTCCCACTCTCCTCTTTCCCTGGCATCTAGAAAGCCCAATTATGGGTCTTCCTGAATCTCATAGCTGTGGTTACAGAGGGACTGGTAGTGACTTCACAAGTTGAATAGTCTGAAGTTTTTCTTTCACAAACTGGGCCAATTTGTTTAGAATGCAGGAGCAGGAGTAAAATGAGCAGTGTGGTCAGTAGGATAGATATCAGGGTGGTCAGCCATGGGGAGTGGTTGAACCATGATTCAAACAAACTTTAAGCCTGTTCTTTTTCTCTCTTATTCTTTTGGCCAGGCCTTTTCTAATTTTGAACATTGACTCTTTGACCACTCCACAGTCTTGAGAGCTGAACATAAACTCTTTTGTTGCACAAACAGGAGATCTACCCTCCTTCTATTTTGGAGTACTACCTTTGCCTGGGAGACCACAGAACCTTGGAGGTAAGATACCTTTTTCTAATCTCTCTATATCATAATCTCTGTCCTCTCTTAGACTGCCATGTTTGTTTTGAGTTACCCTGGTTCCCGTGTCAGCCACATTCAATCCTATGAGAATGACCAGAGTTACAGATTTACAAGATGGGTTCTCATTTGGTTCTTGGGACTAAACATGAGTTTCCATCTAGGGAGTCTAGGAAAATACCATATACAGAGTGGGAGGTAAATTAGAAGCCATAATTCATGAGAGAGTTCCCATCATATCAGTATCAACAATTTGTTAGAACTTTGTAACAATGCAACTGTATCAGTAGCACCCACACTTCTCTAAGTTATTCCTCATTCTAATTCCTTAAGAAAATCAAAATGACTCATTGATGCAAGCAAGGTGGTTTTTAGACTGGCATTAGTATATATGTAGGGAAAATGGACCTCAGAATGTATCTTCCCGTAAAACTTAAGGTAACAGCTTTGAATATGCCATATAAGTATAATATTGTCACAAGGAGAACACACAATGAAGGACAGGAAAAAAAATTCAACAAATGTGAAGGTTCAATGAGAACACCACATGGAAACAATACTGGTAACTCTCTTTCAGAAGAGAATTGTTAACAAATAAACAATTCATTAACACTTTTTCCAGACATTTCTCAAGATCAATATAGACAGCAGTCACTTATAAGATGAGGAACTACACCATAATGTGATATCATGAAACAAATTTCAAGTTCAAATTTGAACAATTAATAAAATGTAGTAACCATAATAAATAACATTGTAAGCAGAAATTTTATAGCAATAGGTAATTTTAAAAGCTCAGGGAATAATTCAAAGTCTAGAGACATCGGCACATCTGCTAAGTATAGTGAAAGTATGAGAATTCTGATATTCATTCCTTTTTGGTAAAAGTTAATAGTGGAAAGAAGGAAAGTGCTTGGGACCTGCCACTGTACCAGTATTCTGAGGAAGATGGTAAATGTATGCATCTTCAGGTTTCAGAGGCAAAACTACGTTTGTGAAAGCTAAAATTGTTCACTTTCTATAATATTTAATTTCCCTAACTCTTTGCCAATATGTAACCAGAAACCACAGGCCTCCAGCAGATACACCTGCTCTTTAGCATCAGGGGAATAAGTCCTCCACTACACTGGGTCTTTGTCCATGTGAGCCAGAAAAAGTAAGAAATGCAGAAAAAATACTCACTTTGAAAAAGAAAAAATGGCTTAAATATTTATTGCTCAGAGAAAGAAAAATGAGGAACCCTTCCCTATTGTTTTTTTTAGTTCTTATATTTTCTCAGGATCAATGATAACATGGTATTCCATGTATCTTTATATTCCACAAATTCATAGCAAGTTTATGATACTGATTCAAGTCAAAGTGAATAAAGAGTTACATAAGAAATTTTTATGTCTTTCTATTAAGAGTAGTACCTATCCACAGGCTCTTCTCCATTTTCATTCCTTCAATTGTTTCAGACAGGAACAATTATAGGTCAGAGATGTTACTGTGGGATGGAAACCCCATCTCTCGCTTGATACCCTGTTTTCCTGCTGGAGGGAGGCTCTATAAGTTCCCTCTACCTACTGTTGGTCATTTCATCTAAAGTCCCCTCCCCCTTTGATTTCTGAGAGTCTTTTACCTCCTAGGTCTCTATTGTATACTAGAGGGCCCCTGCAATGGACCAGGTTCATTTCTGGGATCTCGTTTACCTCCGGATGAGAGTTCTGGTCAGGTGGCCAACAATTCCACAAATGACAGACAGAGTCAAGACAAGGAAGTGCTGAATCTGAATGTATTTCTTAAAAATGGCATGATGTTTTTACAGTCATAATGTAGAAATTGAGCCAAACGGAAATACCCCATAAAGATACCAGACAGCAAGGAAGTCCACTTATCCTTAAGACAAAGGGGTTTTTTAGAAGAGTTTACCTAGCAAACATCCATCCTCAAAGAATGCAAGTTTCCAAGAGACATTCCCTGGGAGAGAGGATCTCCCCCACCCCTCTTGAGAGTCACAGGTGTCTTATCCTAACCTGGAGGAAAGATCAATAGAAACTAAAGAACAATGAACAAG
>NW_022196891.1:74639-95700 GCF_008632895.1 Mastomys coucha
GGCCAGTGTGTTGTTTCTCCATGTTCCTTGGTATCTTGTTCTAATATGGTATTTGGACTCTAGACTGACAGACTTCTACCCCCTTGACTGGTGGACGGAGTTAAAGCCTAGGGCTGCAGCCTAATACAGAGTGGCAACAGGTGGGGCTGCACTCAAAGAGCACCAAGAAGAGGGAGCGAGTGCAAGAGGAGGGAGTGAGTACTGCTCGCCAGTCCCGCAAAGGCTGAAAGCTGGAGTGCGACTGATGGGCAGCGGCTGCAGCGGCGGTGGCTGCAGTGTTGGGGGAGCCGAGAGAGAGAGAGAGAGAGAGAGAGAGAGAGAGAGAGAGAGAGAGAGAGAGAGAGAGAGAGAGAGCTCAGAGGACTGCGCCCTCCCCACCCGCAACCAGCAGGCCGCCCAAACACTTCTGTGGTGGCTATGATGTGCTGTGGCTCTAGACAGCTGGGAAGGACTGATGGGAGATGTAGTTTTGCGGGTGATCACCTAGGTAAAGGGACTCTAGCAAGCTCCAAAGTTGGGTCACGTGATCCACGCGCGCCAATTACAACAAAGAATGACTCTGAGACAAGCCCCTTGTGCTGTAGGAAAATTACAGGCTGTTCTAAGCTAAGTTAAAAAATGAAATTTGCCTACCTCTTAGGGCAGAAGGATTAAATTGTGATCTTGAAATTAAGATTATTTGCTTTTAACATTAATTTATATCCAGACTCTGTCTGAATCTTGTGGGAAATTTTGCCTGTGGTTCAGATCTAGATAGGAAATATTAGCCATTGAGTCCAGATTAGAGAGTGCAGTGATAATCATGTACTGATTTGAACAGGTATTAATTATCTATGTCTGTGGCTCTGGGCAGAGAGTCAAATGGAAAGATGGTATAGACTGTTTAACCAGCCATAGGAAGTTCATATTCTATTAACGTGGACTCCACGGGAATCTTGAATGTCTTTCCATGCTTGTCAAGATAGGAAAGGCCTAGTATAAGCAAATACAGTATCCTAGTTTACCTCATTTGTTTTAAACTGTTTAGATTTTTAAATGGATGTGATTTTGAATTTTGTGGTTATATTATTTCCCTGGGTGAGAAGTCAAAAGAAGATTTTTCTGGTCACTGGCTCAAGGATATGCTAATTGGGTTATTATTAAATTGGCAGCTAAACTTTGTAACGTGAGAGCAATGCTTTGATATTGATTTTAAAGAAAATAAAATGTTTGAAACTGGGTTTTGTTTAAATTATGATTATACCTTAACATTACAAAAGTTAAAAAGGTATGGAGTCTAAAAGTAGATACAAGTGATGAACAGTCTAGAGACTAAAGAAAACATGCAGATCTCTCCACAGATTATAGCAGAGATCAATCTGGAACACCTCTGAGTTAGGAGATGTCAGTGACTGATTACCTCAGGAGGCTAACTCCTTTTGAAATGTACACCTCAGTTCTGATCAGGTTTTTAGGCCTGTCCCAGGCACAACTGAAGTAGATGAGTTCTGTGTAACAATAGTAGAAGACAGAAATCTAGAACAGCTGTGGCTGTTGCTGGGAGGAGACTGTTTGCACTTACTATTACTGAGCCAGTAAAAGATGCCTTGGTCAAACGCACCTGCAACAGCTGGTGCACTCCTAGCATTAACAGGATAAGGATTTTTTTATCTTGACCTTTACATCAAAACTGAGGATTTTCTTATTTAGAGATTTTGAGGAACAGAGAACCCAAATACCACCCAGAAAGATTTTGTTTTAGTGTTTTTGTAATATTAAAAATTCATTTTGAGATTCATATGTTGCAGAAATGTACAGACTTGGTGAATTCCTTCATCAGACATGCTAAGCTGGTGTGCTTGAATTCCTGGTGTCCTGAACTTCAGCCTGATCCAGTTAAGACACAGACATCAGAAGACCAGTTCTGTTTTCCCTTCCACCCCCACCTCATATCTCTACGCCCTTGTTCAGCTTGAAGAAGCTATGAATGAGTCGTCTACCTGGTTCCCTCGGCTTTGGGGCTAGAGAGAATTTGTTGATAGGTTGTGTTTCTAGGAAATGTAAAATGACCATATTTAAAATAGGGAAGAAATAGCCAGACTTAATTGTATAGTTATAGAAAGCCTTATAATTTGTTATTGAGTTAAAGTCATATGTTCCTATTTGGTATAGAATTTATTTGATACAAAATCAATGTTATCTTTGGTAAAAGGACCTTCTGATAATATTTACCCTGTACTGAAAGTGATTTGATTGATACATAGGTGATTTAAATTGGAAGCATTATGTGACTAAAATTTGGTCAGGTATTTAAATATTTCTTCAGATACACAGCTTATTCTCAGAAAGTTTGCCTTGATATTTATATTATTAGTTTTGAGTTTTGGATCCTATATTTATAGTAGTAATTGGTAAAAGTTGAGGCTTGTGTTATAAACCATTTACATCTTAAATTAGTATACAAGAAATGAGTAAGAGCTTTTAAATTGAGAATTTATTGTTAAGATTGGGTGTATGATAGTTTTCTTATTGACTGAGAAGTGTAGCTAATACAGTCCTGTTGTCCATACATCTAGACCAAAAGATGAAGTTTTATGTATTCAGTTAAGAAAATTCTGGTTTCAGTAAAAGTTGTATATAGACTTATAAGTAGTTCTTTTTAGAGAGGGCTTAGATCTAGTTCTCTTTTACTGATATCATAGACAGATCTGAGAGGGTCAGACCTGTGAGTTTAGGGACAAATTAGCAGATTCATGGCTCTGAGTTTATTGTTAGGGTGATTTCAAGATTTTAATTAAAGATAACTGAGAGTATTTCATAGACAATAGTCCAGAATACTATACAAAGATAGTTGGTTTTCAAAAACATCAGAAATCCACAGAATATGGCATTTGATATTATTTATTTATCTGGCTAGAGACCTGACTGTGACTGACAACACCCTTTCTCAGACTCACAGGAGAGATTGAGCATCATTGGAGCTGTTCCAGCTGTGGTGAGACAGCCACTAGGCAAAAGTTGCCTCTTCATATGCAGACAATACTGTCCAAAAAAGTCACACAGGCCTAGGACAGCTTATATCTGCTGAGACAGAGTAGGCCAATCCTTAATGTTCCTGTTTACATTCACGGGCCAGAAGGCTAAAGATCGATGCTCCAACATTTTGAAGTAAGGACTGTCCAGGTGTTCAGCAGTCTCTATTTATTGACAATATTTTTGGAAGCTGTGTTAGCCTTCCTGTATATTCTCTATTATTCAGTCATTCCTGGATTTCTGATGGAGTTGAAAGACTATGAAAATTAGAAGAGCTGCAAGATGAGTTGTTAAGGGAACTAGTGCAGGTAGCTGAGAAAGTGTTTTAACAGAGAAAGAGAAAGAAAAGTTGTAGAAGGACTGTAGAAGGGCATAGTGAAGAGATAGAGCATTTAAAAGAAAGTTTTTGAAGATAGAATCTAGCGTGAGAATCAGAAAGAATAAGAGGCTAGAAAGCTGAAGTGAGACAGGACAGGAAAGAAAAGAAACTAAGAAGCTTGAGAGCTAGAAAGATAGTATCTGGCAACAGAAGAAAATTCTTTGCTAGACCAGTGTGCGTACTGAAAGAAAAAGGGCATTGGGCAAGAGACTGCCCCAAAGGGCTTTGTGTGGGTCAGATCCCACAAACCTGCCAACATCTGTGTAATGTTTCATACCCTCTGATAAAAAAAAATCTAATATAACTGGATACCTGTTCCTACCCTTAGACAGTTAGTGGGTCTGTACTTCAGGGATTACAACCTATATAAGTTTAGAGCTTCTAAATAACAAACATGACTTTTGTGTTTTGGTCCAGATAGTACCTAGATTGCTGTATTACCTTTATGAAGATGTACTGGATTACTGGAATCCTGAAACTAGAGACTTAGTAAAACACAAAAGAGAGTTAGGAGTTACCCTGGCAGTTATGTTGGAACTGTGCTTAGAGACTGCAGAGGCAGCTATAGGAGCATCTGCTAATTTTCCTGCAGTATAAGACATATGGAAAGTTTAGAGCTGCCATTGATTTAGATATAAAAAATAGAAAAGACTTTGTCTGACCTCCAAAAGTTCCTGACCTTCCACTCAGAGGTGGTCCTGCAGTACAGGAGAAGATTAGACTTGCTATTCCTTAAAGAAAGAGGTCTGCATGATACACTAAGAAACTGAGCTCAAGGCAAGAACTGGTTTGAAACTTAGTTTAATTCCTCCCATTGGTTCACAACTTTGGTCTCTACAATTCTAGGACCACTGGTTATATTCATATTATTGCTTACTTTTGACTCCTGCAGTTTAAATTGTTTGGTTACCTTCCTTAAAGAACATGTCAGCACAATACAAATTATGACAGTAATATCAGAGCGTGAACTGAGATGAAACACAGCAATATAAGCCTATATCTCAAGATTGAGATAGTTCCTAGGTAAAGGGGGGGAATGTAGAAATTGAGCCAAATGGAGATACCCCATAAAGATACCACATAGCAAGGAAGTCCACTTATCCTTAAGATAAAGGGGGTTTTTAGAAGAGTTTACCTAGCAAACATTCATCCACAAAGAATGCAAGTTTTCAAGAGACATTCCTTGTGGACTCCTTCCCCCTTTGCTTGAGAGCGATTTGGAATCTGTAAGCAGTCCCGACAGGCTGGAAGCTGGAGCTGGCCACCTGCAGTATGGAACACTGACTGCAGCTCCTGAGATCAAAGACTGGCAGGTCTCATGTTTATGTTAAAAGCTTGTTGGACTTTCCTTTCAAGATCCTCCTCCAGTCCGGTGTTTATGGATTACCTCATGTTTATGTTAGATGGGCGGGTTTCGATTTCCCCTGGGTCTCGTTCCTGAGTGTGATTATTTAAACTCAGTGATCCTCTAAGTAAAGGGACATCTCATACAGATACCTGGCATCCGTGTCTTTTTTCTCTCTTACCCGCTTGTGTTCACAGGTACCCAATAATTCCCAGTCTGAGAGCACCCAACGGAGTGAGGTTCCTCCGGCCGGACCCCTACAATTCCCTGGGAGAGAGGCTCTTCCCCACCCCTCCTGAGAGTCACAGGTGTATCCTAACCGGGAGGAAAGATCAATAGAAACTAAAGAACAATGAACAAGATAAAGTGTAACTACCCATGTTGTAAACTGTAACTTTGTAAGTTGTAAAACTCTGTTCTGAAATGGTATAAAAACTTAGAGCCTTGTTTCCTTTTGGTCTCTCTCTCTCTGGTCACCATTACAGAGATGACCCTGGTATACCAGCTTCAATTAATAAATTAACCTCATGCTTTTGCAGCTGTCTCTTTTCTTGGTTCTTCGAGAATGGGGTTACCCACGCTGGTTATTACAATTGCAAAAGAGAAATGATAAATCCGGCAGCTCAGCAGTTGAGGTACATTGGAGGCCATCTAAAACACACCAAGTCTAAAGCAGCCACCTCTTCTGGACAGGTGCTGCACCCCCCAGGACCAAGTGCTCTAGGTCCAGGAGGCTGCAGCCTGCATGAATCTAAGTCCTAGTCCATCTAAGTTCTAGTTCTAGTCAGTCTAAGTGCCCCTGCCCAAAGTGAAAACCAGGCTTATATGGCATACAGAAAACAGGGCAAATGACAAAAGTCACATAGGCAGGTGACAGTCACCTCAAGGTCAGTAAGATCACATAGGCAAGGGATGGCTACATCAAGATCGGTAAGATCAGGTATCCAGGTGTGAAGTGGGTGGAAGAGCAGTGGTGCCCTCCCCCCTGGGGCTATTTTGGTATTCCCATGCTAATTCTCTGGGTCTGCTGGAGGCAAGCACCAGGAAGTTCCAATCTAGCAGTTCCTGCTAATGCCCTTAAGTGATGGAAGCCCTTTGATTACTTTCTGGTATGTAAAACAGTTCTGTCTTCTGTGGGACTGCCTTGAGAATATTAACTATGTGCCTGACCTCTGTTGCTAACTCTGAGGACATTCTTTCTGATAAGGCAGCTTCCTTGTGAGAAATTCCAAGCTAAAGATAGCTTGGAAATAAATTAGGATATATTGGAATGTTGTGCTGGCCAGGAAACATTGCCCAATCTTAGCCATTTACAAATCATTTCTTGGGGTACCTTTATGCCTAAATAAGAAGGCATGTTGACAATTGAAAAGATTAATATGGAACACATCTGAGCTAGGAGATACCAATGACTGACAGAATACCCAGGAGGCAAAACTCCCTTTGAAGTCATAATGCCTCTTGTCCTTAGTCAGGCTTTTACCCCCAATATTGTGGATTTTACTGGAGTAGATGAGTGGGCATGGCAGGTCCCCCCTCCCATCCTCTGATTTCCTGAGGTTGCCTGTTTTCATTTTTTATGCTGGCACTCAGGGCTTCAGTCCTTTTCCCTCACCCAATACCAGATCAGGTTCCCCTCTCCCACCCACTCTTCTCTCCCACCATCTAATTTCCCTTCCCAGGCCCTCCCTCCATCCCCACTAATGATTGCTTTCTTCTCTCTCCCTAGTGGGATTGAGGAGTCCTCACTTGGGCACTTCAGCTTGTTGAACTTTTTGAGTTCTGTGGACTGTTTCTTAGGTATTCTGTACTTTTTTTTCAGCTAATATCCACTTATTGGTGAGTACATACTCTTAGGGATCCAGCTCAAGGGGAGGTCCCAAGGCCTAACACTATTATTGAGGCTATGGAGCACTCACAAAAAGAGACCTATCATGGCTGCCCTCCGAAAGACCCAAAAAGCAGCTGAAAGAGTCAGATGCAGATAGTTGCAACCAACCAATGGACAGAAGCAGCTGACCCCTGCTATTGAATTAGTGAAGGCTGAAAGAAGCTGAGGAGAAGGGCAATCCTGTAGGAGGACCAATAGTCTCAATTAATCTGGACCCCTGAGATCTCTCAAACATTGGACCACCAACCAGGTAGCATATACCAGCTAATATGAGACCCACAACACATGTACAGTAGAGGACTTCTGAGTCTGTGTTCATTCAGAGATGATGCACCTAACCCTCAGACTGGAGGCCTCAGGGACTTTAGAGGTCAGGTAGCATTCAGGGTTGGGGATATCCACATGGAGACAAGGGAGTGGAGACGAGGCGTGGGATGTGGAACAGTCGGAAGGCAGATTTGGGGGATGGGAAGTGGAATATGGAGTGTAAAAAATAAATTAATTTAAAAAAGAATAGTACTATCTAAACATTCATTATCTATATTCTAGATCCACAAGTTATTATAAGTTTAAAACAATTTTAAGTTATAATTCAGCATAGTTTTGTTAAAAGGCAAATCATCTGCCTTGTGTCTCATTAGTTTTTAAATTTTTGTGTGGATAAACCAGTCAATATTTTATTTTCTGCCCTTGTACTTATAATCAATTGTTCATTCCCAATTTATTACCTTTAGTTATCAGATAATAGTTTCATAGCTAACTTAGATGGAATGGTTTCCCTGACTGTACATTTGTTTGAAGCCTGCTTTCTTATCGTACTACAAAAAGTCCATGCCAATTGAAGATTTACAGAACCCTAATTGCAGCTTTAGTAATAGAGTGGACTCAAAATTACTTATATAAATTTAGGAATTCTATAAAATCATTATTAGCAATTATGAAATAATCAATTTGTATCCATAGCATTACTACAAGAAAGTATATTTTCATTGATACCAATTGGATGAACTAATGCCCAGAAATTAGACTATGTAATAATGACAGGAAAGACATAACAATAACAGAAAGCAATCCTGGGATGAAGAAGGTCTCTTGTGTCCTTGCTTTTCAGATCACACCCATCACAGAACATGCAAAAGTGCTAAACTGTCTCCTGAAAAGTAACTTATTAGTTTTAGCCTTCCTAGATGACTTGTATCAAGAAAGGAAGGACAGAGAAAAAAAGAAAAAAGAAATGGAGACAAATTGAAAAGTTGATGCAATGAGTTTTTCTTTTAGGTATGTTCTAGAAATATAATTAAATGGAATATGGCATTGTTCCTTTTTTTCATAACCAGTGATTATAAATACTTTTGATTTATTCATTTGTAAGTCTGTCAAAGGCACTGAATTATCATAAGAGGCAAGAGATTGATTTCTGGTCTAATTTCAGACACTAGAAAGACTGACAAAAGTCACAAGAAACTAAATATTTTGTCATAGCCCTCCAGTTTTCTTTTTTATAAACTAATACTTATTCAGCTTTTGAGTGAAAGTTAATTTACAATCAGTAACTACATTAATGGGATTTTTATTGGTATGTGAATACTGAGGCATTCTACAAAACTAAAAAAGAAATGCCTATATATTTAAATACATAAAAACTATGGTCATAACTGTTAATTTTCAATTTCATAGAAGTTAGAATTATCCATGAGATAATCTTCAAGGAACACAGGTAGAGGATTACTTAGAAAAAGACTATACTCTGATAATGTCTCTGAGATGTTTTTATTCAGTACATTAATTACTGTGGTCAGGCCCATATAGTTGTAAGCAAGACCATTCCCCGAAGAGTCAATTTTTAGTTTAATTCATTATAAAAGCAACTTGAACACAAAAGTGCATTCATTGTTCTCTCCTTTATGACAAGCACTGCATTGGAACTAACTGCTTCAAACACTTTCTGGATTGATTTCCTGACCATGAGTTCATTGAAATGTGATCCAGAATGAAATCTTATTATCTTCCTTAAGTTTGTTTTACTAGGGTATTTTAACATAGTAACCAGAAAGAGAACTAAGCCAGATAGTTCCCACAGGACTCTCCCCAATCAAAAATGATGATCCTGACAGGTGTCTTTTCTCAGCAGTTGAAAATTGAGTAAGAACATATTTCCTAGAAAAAAATGATCAATTAGGAACTTCCACTTACTGTTTCAACTTTCTCAATCAGTTTCTTCTAGATATTGTGAACATCTGATTTGATGATGTTATTTCTATCTGTTGTTTATTCTTCTAACTTCAAACTTTCACTCAAGTGGACAGTCTTCTCTGCCCACAGCCCTCTATCAGAAACTCTAGCATGTTGCCCCCATAGGGGTTCTCCATTAGATTTCTACTACATGATTTGAGCATCTGATGTGAATACATATATATATATATGTATATATATATATACATATATATATATATATAATGTATGTTCATATACATATGCATGCATGTATCCATCCACTGTGGGAGCCCTGCTGTGCCCACTGAAACCGAAACCAGAGACTCAACTCGCTGGGGGTTTGGAGCCTATGTAAATGAATCGGAACCAGAGACCAGTTCCCTAGGAAGCCGTGAACCTTTGATCTCTCTATCCTGTCCTGGAATCCTTTGTGTTAGAGTTTTAGCTTTGATCCTGCCGAATGTCTGTTCTCACCTGAATGTAATATGCATGCCTGTGCTTATCTAAGTATATATACTCCGTGTTCACTAAGTAAAGTTACGCCTTGATGAGAATCTTCTCCTGGCGTCGTGTCTCTTTTCTCTGCCACTCATTGCAGGTCTCCAAATCCTCGGTTCGTGGAACCCCACGCAAGTAGGAGCTGCGGGACGGCATCCTACATATGGCGCCCAACATCCTACAATCCACCATCACTTCTAAATTTTGATTACCAATATGGTCTTTTCTCTTGTGCACAGAATACCACTCTTCTTCCTTTGCCAAAGAATTTCTTCATATGGAGTATTTGAAAGCAATCATTGAAAGTATATACTTTCTTTTCTTTGAAATGTATTGCTAATGGGTTAACACACTTGCCACCAATCATGATGAACCATCTTAAGTAAAATATATGGACACAGCAAAAGAGAGAAAAGACTGCTGCAAGTTGGTCCCCAATTTCCACAAAATAAATAAATAATTGTAATGTAAAGTTTTTGATATTTTTTATATTTGTAGAAAAAAGACTTTATTATAAAATGTGAACATCAAAAGAATGAAATTAGCAGCATTTATTTATGAATATAAAGTTAAGCCAAATATTTCACTGTTAGACAGAAATTTATTTAACTTATTTAGGTTTTTTTAGTGATTTTAGGTTTAGTGAGCCTATTTGAAACAGCCTTTGAATATCTGAATGAGTATGTGATGAAACAATAATTATTGTTTGCATATTTATTCAAGAATAATAATTTTCACCAGTATGTATTTTAGGTTAAACAAAGTGAGTAAAAATTTTACTGTTAATAACTAGATTTTAATTTCAGTAAATAAAATGCTATGAAATCTCACACTTGAACAGAAGCTGAAATGTCTCTAAGTTACTTACTCATGGGAAGCCTCAGATAGGATCTTGTTGGTCATCAATGGAATGACAAACCCTTGGTCCTGTGAAGGATCTCTGCCCCAGTGTAGGGGAATACCAGGGCCAGGAATCAGAAGTGGGTGGGTTGGTGAGCAAGCAGAGGGGGAGAGGATAGGGGGTTTTCTGAGGAGAAACCAGGAAAGGGGATAACATTTGAAATGTAAATAAAGAAAATATCTAATAAAAAATGAAATTGTTTATCAATCAAATTCTATGAAACGAAACAAAATAAAAACAAAAACAAAAACAAAACAAGAAGGAAGAAATGGAAAAAAGAAAGGGATAAACCTGCAAATCTACCTTCTCTGTGGAGATCATCATGTTCTTGTTGTTCAACATTTACATTGTTTTTATGAGTAGTGGCTACATGTCAGCCAGATGAAGTTATAAAAATTTGGAGAGTTGGAGCTGAGAAAATGGCTTAATAGAGAAAATGCTTGTCAAGATAATGCAAGGATCTTAGTTTAGTTTCTAGAACCCATCTAAACCATAAAGGTGTAGTGTCTGTCTGTAATTCTATCACCCCTTCAGTGAGATAAAAGTTGGAGACAGGATCTTTGGATGTTGATAGTGCAGTAATCTTGGTGAAAAGGAAGGGGAACAGGGTGTTGTCTCAAACAAAGTAAACGGGAAGACCTACAGAGAGCTTCATTAACTTTCATATCAGCACTGTGGCATGCAAATGCTTGTACAAACAACACACACATGCACACTCACATGCACATGTGCACATCAATGCACAAACACACATACACACACATACACAAAATAACAAACATATGTCATATACAGAATGAGAAAATTTACCAAAAATTCATTCAGAGTCTTGAATAGTATTGTTTTATGACTATCAGAGTAGAATTTGAACTAATTTTGTGTAACCTGGTGTGAGTATGTCCATGTGCATGTGTTGTTTACATTAGTTCATCTTCCTGTGTAAATGGGGATGTCTATGTACTTGGAGTATGTGTGCATTCACGTGGGTGCCAGAGATAAATATAAGATATAGTCCTCAATGATTTTCCATTTTATGTTTTCAAATAGTCTCACTGAACCTGTAGTTCATCCATTTGTCCATGTTGTTTGGCCAAGGAGCTTCAGAAATCCACCTATATCCATCATGCTGCCACCGAAGTTCCAAGTTAGGAGTGAGTGAGTGGGTGGGAGAGGGGGATGGTATTTGTAGTTTCTGTGGGGGTCAGGTAACTGGGAAAGGGGATAACATTTGAAATGCAAATAAAGAAAGTATCTAATAAAAAATGGCATCTCCTATCTAGCTATAAAGGGTGAGAAAAAGAACCCACAAAGTAACAAAGACAAGATATAAGCAAAGAAGAAACAAGAAGAAAGAAATTACATTCAGATATGTCTCTCTCCGTCTCTCTTTTCTTTTCTCTCTCACTCCCTCTTTCTTATCCTCTTCTCTCTCCTATATAGAGGGTAAAACACAGGGGATAATAGGTGAGGAAAAAAAACCCAAAATATAGCAAATACTGGCTACTATTATGAATTTGCTTTGTGTGGAAATTAGCCTTTAAGAAATGATAATCAATCTAGAACGTGTAATACCACAGAAATAGGGCATAGAGAAAGGGACTAGTAGTGAAACATCAATCTCCCAGGGAGCAGGAAATAAATTATATCAATGGATCAACTAGGGGAGGGAAAAATAGAAGTGGGAGACTCAGTTGGAATGAAGGAGGTGTTTGAGGTAGGAAATGTGGATCAAAAAGGACAGAATTGATGGGATTTCAGAGGTGGCATGGGAACTTAGTACAGTG
Organism: Mastomys coucha; assembly: GCF_008632895.1. Taxonomy (NCBI): domain Eukaryota; kingdom Metazoa; phylum Chordata; class Mammalia; order Rodentia; family Muridae; genus Mastomys; species Mastomys coucha. The sequence continues at coordinate 86,664 of NW_022196891.1, forward strand.
AATATTTTCTAAAATATATGAAGGCAATGCTAATAAAGTCTCCACGTAATAAGGAGCTGGAGTCTTAGCAATCTATTTTCACCAATGCTTCCAATAAATGCAATGACTACTTTAGATCCTATTGAGTTTAAGTCCAAAGGACTTTCATTGAAATCCTCAAACAAGCTAAGCAATTGCTATGAAAATGGGTTATGATCTTCAAATAGAGAAGAAGGCCCCATTGCTGAAAACAACACTCACACATCTCTCTGAACACGGAGAGTTAGCTTGATACAGAAATAGAATCTTCACTCCCATCTCCTAATATCTGTCATATGGGAAGGTATTCTGGAGTTTTACCAACAGAGAAATGGAAGCAAAAACTCTACCACAAATCCTTTGATCTACAATATTGCCTTGCATGCAAAATATTTTGGGCAATAGTGACACAAAACTTGGAGAAGAAAGTAACTAACATTCTTTTTGAATTAAGGTCCACTCAAAGAGTTGGAAGACAAACATGACAATGACTGTTGAACAAGAACCAGAGACCAGATACCAAAAGATCTATGTTGAAACCAAGCACTACTGGTTTATAAACAAAACAAAACAAAACAGTAATAACAAAACAAAACAAAAACTCCTATTCTGCTATACTTATATATGAGGACTTTGATCACCCATCATCAGAAAAGTTTCCTCCTGCAACAGTTAAAACAAATAGACACACAACCCGACTTTAGGCAGAGAGGAAGAAAGATATTGAAACATATAGTTCTTGATGGTATATCTCTATCAAATCCTTCTCTTAAGAGTTTAGTTTGCCCTGGGAAATGCAAGTTGCAAAAAGTGTAAGAGTCAGAGTGGATAGAGAACATCTGAACAACATATAAATAAACCAAGCTAAGATCCTATGAACTCTCAGAGGTTGGCACAGGGAGAAAATGGGTCAGCAGCAGATCCTCTGCCTATGTATTATATCTTTAGGTTTACTATTTTTATGAGAATTCTGAGTTGTGAAAGAATGAGTCTTCATTGCTTTGTCTTCTCTTAGAACTTTTTCTTCTGTTCCTATGCATTGGGCAACTTTGATGTGATATTTTTAATTTTATCTTATTATATTTGTCTTGTTATCTCTTAAAAGCCTAATCTTTCTTAATTAGCATCAGAAACTAAGTAGATATGCAATGGAGGGAAATAAAAAAAGGACTGTATAAAGTAGAGGGAGGGGAAACTGTAATGATGGTATATTATATTTAAAAATACCTATTTTTAGTAAAAAAGGAACAGAAAAAAATCCCTCATAGCTGTTTGGGTTTTTATGAATTTCAAATATAGTTAAGTTGACAAGTAAGACTGGGCATCAAAATTATCTTCCAAAGCACAACTGCTGTTTGAGCACTAATATCCCAACACAAGCCTGAGGAGAATATTTCATGTTCAAGACATGAATGAAGCAAGCATTGTCAAGGCAAGTAAGCGTGGAAACACTCTCATTTAAATATCAGTGAATGGGTGGGTATGACTAGTTGACTTCTGTCTGATCAATTAAGTTTCATCTGTAATGTATATGTGGGAAACAGATAGATTTTATAATTCAACTGTGTCTATGGCTATCTGTTGCTGTTTTATTCTGAATTGCTTTTAATAACTAATTTTTCATCGGTCTTAAGATTGTTATTTTATTTTCAATGTTGTTAGATTTTTTTATGGTACAAATGTATCTGATACCCATAGTCAAATATGATGATGATAATAATAATAATAATAATAATAATAATAATAATAATAATAAATAAAACTATAAAATACTATCCTCTTAAGAATCAGTACTACTTTTTATCAAGAAAGGACTATACTGGAGCTGAGGAGATGACTTGGGGTAAAGTTTCTTTTGTGTATATAAGAGGACCAATCAATACCACTATCACCCAAGCAAAAACTTAGCATGGTAACATGCATCTGCAATCATAACACTGAAGTGGAAACAGGTTAATCCCTAGACCTTACAGCTAGCAAGTCTAGAGAACTGGCAAGAACTGGTGAGATTCTAGTTCAATGACAGACTGATCTCAAAAATTAAGATGGCAAATAATTGAGGAAAATGTTCAGAATCAACATCTGGCTCCCACATGAACACACAGTCATATGTAAATGTACTGAAATACATATATTCACGTGCATTCATCACATCACCCCTCCCCCTGGCAATTTCTTTTAAATAAGGAAAGGACCATACCTCCTTAGTGAATATGAGTTGACACTTTTACCATCCATGTCTTTGTCTACCTTGAAGAAAGCTTGTTTACATGAGTAGGAACTTCATTCTTCCTTTGTTTTTTTGTTTTCCTATATAGCCCTGGGTGTCCTGGAACTCACTTTGTAGACAAGGCTGGCCTCAAACTCAGAAATCCACCTGCTTCTGCCTCCCAAATGCTGGTATTAAAGGAGTACACCACCAGTGCCTGGCTTCTTCTTACCTTGATTTATTCTTCTGTGATGATTTTAAATCTATATCCAAACATATACTGGGCCACTATGTTGCTGCTGAGTATCACCCAAAGTTCTTTTGCAAAGGGAAAGTAAAAGACTAAGTCTTTTAGTAAAAAATCTATAGTAAGTGTGAGTTGGCAGACTGTTGTTACTGGATATAGACCTTTGTCTAGCCATCAGGGTTAATGATGTCTTGAGAAAATATTCACGACTGCTTTGAGAAACAAACACCTACATCCAACTACAAACATTCATGTGGAAAGAACTATGTGAGGAGAGTCATTTCAAAACAACATGCTGAACTACAAACAAGCCATGCATAAATAGAAATGCTGCAAGGGCAAAGAGCTCCATCTTGTAGACCTGGATTCCTGTGAAGGAATGACAATTCCAGTCTCATGATGAAGTACTTCTGACAGCACTTACCTTCAAGTACCAAGAGAATGACATTGCTAATTTTCATTTTCACAAATGTGTCCAGGGAAGATAACATAGAGTTTCCCATGGGTACCACTAAATAGGGGGCTTGCTAAAGAAGAGCTAGTCTGTCAATCTTTCCTGTGCAGCAGAGCAAATCTGCTGAGTTCCACCTATACCCTGTCACCTTATAGAGGTTGTAGTAGTGAGACTCCAAAAGGCTATCTCAAAACAAATGTAAATGGTAATCACTATGAATTTTGCCAAATACTTTATGATGAGGGAATCTGTGTTTTAAAAGGGATATTAGAAAGCAATGTAAAAGTTTTAATTAAGCAAAAAGATCACTTTTCAAATGGAAAAAAGTAGCTACAGTTATTATATTTGATAATTCATGACATTAAAAAATTCTAAATGGGTCACATAGGAAATTCAGTCAATTTTCTCTAAGTATTCATAAAGAAGTATGATAAAGAGTTCAAAGCCAGTATATTAGTTTTTGTCTTCTTGCTGAAAAGAGATAACTTATGAAAGCAACATTAAAAAAGGAAAGGCTTATCTAGGCTCATTGTTTCAGTTACATTCTATATGGGAATGAAGGCCTAGCTATAAGAGTGTAAAGAGCCGGGCGGTGGTGGCGCACGCCTTTAATCCTAGCACTTGGGAGGCGGAGGCAGGCGGATTTCCGAGTTCGAGGCCAGCCTGGTCTACAGAGTGAGTACCAGGACAGCCGAGGCTACAGAGAGAAACCCTGTCTCGAAAAACCAAAAAAAAAAAAAAGAGTGTAAAGAGATGGTCATACTGCACACAGAGCAAGTAAGCACAGAGTAATGAAAGTTGGTTCCCAAGAAAGTTTCTCTCTCTTTTTTCTTGTTTTTGTTTGGTTGCTTGTAGTGTTCTGTTTCTTTTTTGTTTTGTTTCCTTTCCTTTCCTTTTCTTTTCTTTTCTTTTCTTTTCTTTTTTTTTTTTTTTTTTTTTTTTTTTTTTTTTTTTTTTTTTTTTTTTTTTTTTTTTTTTGTTTCTTTGAAACAAGATTTCACTAATTACTCTTGGCTGACTTATAATTTTCTTTGTAGGTCATGTTGGAATAAAACTCACAGATAGTAGACTTGCTCAGACTCTACAGTGTATGAGCCTTGCTTTACCTCACTCCAGGACCCCAGGACAAAGAATGGTATTACCCATGTTTAGGTCAGAGTCCCAGAACCTCAGTTAACCTAATCAGACTGTGCTCTTATAGACTTGTCAGTTTGAATTCTTGATCCTTTTAAGATGACAACCAATTTCAGCATCATACATAGGATTGTTGGGAACCTGGATATTCTCAGAAAAACTACCAATGAGACAAGGAAATCATGAAGGTAAGGAAAGTAGAAATTTGAGATAACACTGAAGGTTTCCAAGGAATAGCTGGAAAATAGCAGACATAGATGGGTTGCAATAGAAGTCACTACCCTCACCCAAGGGCCAGCAGAAAGAATGGAAACAAGCAACCTTGGGAGATAGGAGGTTGGAGGGTCCTCCAGAATGCAACAGAGACCTGGGAGGTGAGAGACTGTCAGGAATCAAAGGAAGGGAATTTAGATGAAATACCTGACAGTAGGGAGAGGAAACTTATAGAGCCCACCTCCAGCAGAAAGACAGAACATCAAGTGTGTGGGGGGAGCATCCCACAGTTACAACTCTGACCCATAGTTGTTCCTGTCTTAAAGAATTACAGGGATGGAAATAGTGAGGAGCCTGAAGAAATGAAGGTCTGGCAACAGACCCAAAGTGAGATTTAGATCAAAGGGAGATCCCAAGTCCTGACACTATCACTGAGTCTATCGAGTATTCACAAAAAGGGACCTATCATGACTGTACTCTGGAAGACCCAACAAGCAGCTAAAAGAGTCAGAGGCAGATAGTTGCAACCAACCAATGGACAGAAACAACTGACCACTGTGTTGAATTAAGGAAAGAATGAAAGAAGCTGAGGAGGAGGGCAACCCTGCAGAAGGACCAGCAATCTCAATTAATCTGGACACCTGAGATCTCTCAAAAACTGGACCACCAAACAGGCAGAATACACCAACTGATATGAGACCAACAGAGGACTGCCAGGTCTGTGTTCATTCAGAGATGCTACACTTAATCCTCAAGAGATTGGAGGTCCCAGGGTGTTTAGAGGTCAGGTGGTGTGGAGGTGGGGACATCCACATGGATACAGGTGGTTGGGGAGTGTGTATGGAATGTGGAGCAGTAGGAGGGTGGGTTGTGGGGGGAAAATATGAAGTATTAAAAAATAAATTAATTAAAAACTCTAAAAAATATGTGTGTGTGTGTGTGTGTGTGTGTGTGTGTGTGTGTGTGTGTGTGTGTGTGAGAGAGAGAGAGAGAGAGAGAGAGAGAGAGAGAGAGAGAGAGAGAGAGAAGTCTATACCCAGAACAAAGAGTAAGCATCTGTGATGTTATGATATGTGATAAGTGTTGTGCTGGCATTAGGTGAGATTGCAATATTATGAGGATGTTTTCCCTATAGAAGCTACTGAGAGATTCTTTCACATGAGGCTGGAAATTAGATTAGAGGTACTTCAATCTGGTCTAATGAGAGACCCAGGGGTGAAATAAGGTATGTTTCTATTGAACTCTATGATGTGAGTGAAAAAGGATTCTTTGTTAAGTATTTGTTAGTGCTTTCTTTTCATTTATTGTAGCTAAGAATTTTCAATTCCAGAAAGAAAGATAGACTAGTGAAATATTAGACCAGGCGGTGGTGGCACACGCCTTTAATCCCAGCACTTGGGAGGCAGAGACAGGCAGATTTCTGAGTTTAAGGCTAGCCTGGTCTACAGAATGAGTTCCAGCACAGTCAGGGGCTACACAGAGAAACTCTGTCTCAAAAGAAAAAAAAAACTAGTGAAATATTTTTCAGTGCATGTGCACATCTTATTAGAAGCAAACGAAAAATACAATTCAAGGTTTTTTGCAATTTCATGGAAAATAATAAATAATTTAATCATTTAGAACTCCTAAATTATTTCTTCTTTTTTTTGTTTTTGTTTGTTTGTTTGTTTGTTTTTGTTTCCAAGATAGGGTTCCTCTGTATAGCCCTGGCTGCCCAGGAACACACTCTGTAGACCAAGCTGGCCTCAAACTCAGAAATCTGCCTGCCTTTGCCTCCCAAGTGCTGGGATCAAAGGCATGTGCCAGCACTGCCCAGCTTCCTAAATTATTTCTAAGCCTCATGTTTTAATTTTATTTTCAAGAAATAAACAGGTTTCATACATTTACTTGTATCACTATCATCAAAAAAGAAAAAAATGTACACTTCAAAAGAAGCAAACACACAAATTTCACTTTTAATTCTTTAAAATTACAAATGGTTACGTATTTACTTAGGAAAAAGAATTCCTTGCATCTGACACTTATCTATGCTCCAACTTTAAAGTCTCCTCTTTCTCTCCTAAGGCCTCTTATATATATTCACATTCTTTTCCCTGTAGGATTGGTTCATCAGGCAATACAACATACATGCAAATTACTATCAACACACAGTAAAAGCATTTCATTAATTTTCTAAAACATTTTATTTTCTTATCTATTTATTTGTCTGTTTGCATGAATATGTAAATGTAGGTCAGAGGAAACCTTACAGGAATGGGTTCTCTCTTTCTCCCTGTGGGTCTTTGGGATTGAACTCAGGTTGTCTGCCTTGGTGATAAATGCCTTTACTGCTGAGCCATCTCAGTTGCCCTAGGAAGTACGTCTTGTTTTGTTTGTTTATTTTGTGCTTGTTTTCTTTTATTAAAAATAGATTTTTTTCTCATATCCTAATTACTCTTTCCCTCTTTCTACTCTTCCCCATCCCTGCACCTCTCTGCTTATATCTGATATAACCTCTTTCCTCCTTTTCTTAGAAAACAAACAGGGATATTAAGAAAAGAAAAGAAACTAAAAACTAATATATTGGAATAGAACAAAACAAATAAACAGAAGGAAAGGAGCTAAAGTAAGGGTAGAAGAAACAGAGTCACTTACTGACATACTCAGAAATCCCATAATAACATTAAACTACCATAAGACCTTCAAGATAAAAGGAGAGAATAGAAAATATATAAGTAAAATAAAATAAAAATAAAGTAGTGAGTTAAAATTCAAAACAAATAAGTGAATAAAAAAAAGAAACGCACTGACCAGATACTGAGAGACAAGGAACCTCTAAAGATGATGTTAACTTTATTCTCTGTTCACCATCTACTGCTGTGCATGCTGCATACCCTTATGAGTAGTTTGTTTCTCCAGTAAGTCTACTTAGACCACACTAAATTTTCATTTACAAGTAGTTACCAATTGAAGTTTGCTTCAGGGTCAGAGATGAGCAATAAGTCCACTTTTTCAGCTCTAGGAACCTATCTAATAGAGACTCATGTAAGCCCTGTGTGCATTACCTCAGTCTCTATAAATTCATGTTTCAGTTTTGTTGATTTCATATTTTCTTGGTGTCTTCTATTACCTCTTGTTCTTATACTAATTGTACCTCTTCTTCCACTGAGTTATTTTATTCCTGAGGGGATATTCCAAGGTCTCTCATTCTTCATACATTGTCTGGATGTGGAAATCTATACTTGTTCCCATCTGTTGTAGAAGCCTTAATATGGGTGGGTTATTCCCACAAGCTCTATGCCACCAGTGCACTTACGTTTCTTAGAGAATAAAAACCAGTATAGGTCAAAGAGTTGTGTCTGTTAGCTTCACGTTTCTCCTATAGTTGCATGCAAAATACCCTGGAGGAGGTATTTTTATCTTTCTACAAAGCTCCATATTTTGAAGCTTGAGAAGATATTACATACCTAGTTACTAACAAAGAGATAGGACAGACATATATAATGATGTGATTATATACATATAGATAACATCATGCTTTGGAGAATGATGTTGCATGATAATTTGCCAAATAAAAGGATAAAGATTGCATATACAATAGGGTGTTAATTATGTAAATAGCCATATTTTCCATAGGTTGAATTTGGAACCTAATCACCCATTACAGAAAATGTTAATCACCAGTCTTCAGGGACATGAGATAATTCTTGAATGTTATTATAATTCTTAATATATTATGCTATAAGTTTATTTTTAATAAGCATTACATTAAAAAAGAAATAAATTTTATAAAAGCAGAGAATTTGTTATAAATTAATGAGTGTGCAGGGAAGAAGATGTCATGTTTGACTCATTTGTTCACAGCAGAGGTGGTGACCTGCATGAGGTCTACATAAGACTATGCTCATCAACATTCCATCTTGTAATGTGAGGAGCTTTGAACCCCCTTTCCACTTTGAAGAACTGGAGGCAGTTAATAGGTCTTGATGTCATTTCTTCAGTAGTGTTGACAATGGTATGTTGCAAATGCTCTAGTAAATAATCCTGAATCTATGCTCATGAATCAACTCAGTGTGTCAAACATACTTATCCTAATACCCAAAGAAAATAACAAAAATAACATAACAAAAATAACCAAATTATGAAATGAGATATGTGATGATTTGGGAAGAGGAAGGAGTTCAGCAGGAGTAGTGGGGGAAAGATAAGATGGTAATGTAAGTGGAATAGAATCTAAATACATGATAAGCATGTGAGATTCTCAAAGAAAAAAATAAAAATATAAAAACAAATTATTATTTAGTGGATTTATTAGGAACATGAATGGATAAACCTATGAAAGGATATCTCACAATTGGTGTGATTATTTTAAGGTAAGTGGTTGGCAAATGGAATAGTTCAATACTTACTGATTTCTTTTTATTCTATCATATTATTCTACTTAATATAATAGTAGTTAAGTATTTCACATTGTCCAAATAATGAGGACACAAATTTCGTAATGGTACTTAATTCCTTGCATTTATAGAGATTTCCCCAGGATGCCATTTTGAGTACATGTAATGAGTTCTCAGTCCAAGACTTAGGAAGTATTCTGGAAAACCAAAAGAAAACAGTAAATAAACATAGTATGTCACGCACACTTTGTGTGAAGGCGGTATCTGAGGAGTAAACTTCAAGGAAAGTCAGTCTCTTGCCCCTGCATTGTCGCCTGACACCCCAAACTCAGAGGTGGCCCAGATATGTCCTTGTACTAGTGTGTTAGGAACTCACCAAGATATCA
>NW_022196891.1:96135-114131 GCF_008632895.1 Mastomys coucha
ACCACTCGTGTGTAGTCTGTTTGTCAAAGCCGAATCCCGTGCCCACCTGGCCAGAACCCATTGTCCCGTGGAATAAGGGACCCCACAAGAAACCCCAGTCCGCAGCAATAGTAGCTTCCATATACCTCAGAGGGGATAACCTCAAAGTTCTTACATATATGAACAACACTAATTGGATTTAAAAGGTCAATAAAAATAAACATTATGGACAGATAAGATGAGATTGGGAGGAAGAGATGCTAGGGTTCTAAGGGAGTTGAGGGACGGTAGTGATGTGTAGATGTAATCATCATACATTGTATTGTATGCATGTATGATATCTCCTTTCTCAGAAAATGCTCCAACATGTAATAAGGACACATGCCCCACTATGTTCATAGCAGCCTTATTTATAATAGCCAGAAATTGGAAATGACCCAGATGTCCCTCAACAGAGGAATGAATACAGAAAATGTGGTATATTTACACAATGGAGTACTATTCAGCTTTTAAAAACATTGAATTTATGAAATTCTTAAGGAAATGGATGGATCTGGAGAATATCATCCTGACTGATGTAACCCAATCCCAAAAGGACACTCATGGTATGCCCTCACTGATAAGTGGATATTAGCCCAGAAGATTGGAATACACAAACTACAATCTACAAACCACAAGAAACTCAAGAAGGGAGACCGAAGTGTGGATACTTTGTTCCTTCTTAAAAGGGGGGAACAAAATACCCATGGAAAGAGCTGCAGAGACAAACTATGGAGCAGAGACTGAAGGAAGGACAATCCAGAGACTGCTTCACCTGGGAATCCTTTCCATATTCACTCATCAAATCCAGACACTATTGTGGATGCCAGCAAGTGCTGGCTGATGGGAGCCTGATATAACTGTCTCCTGAGAGGCTCTGACAGTATCTGACTAATGCAGAAGTAGAGGCTCACAGCCATCCACTGGACTGAGTACAAATTCCCCAATGAAGGAGCTAGAGAAAGGACCCAAGGAGCTGAAGGGCTTGCAGCCCTTTAGGACAAACAACAATATGAACTAACTAGTACCCTCAGAGCTCACAGGGACTAAACCACCAACCAAAGAGTACACGTGGTGGGACTAATGGCTCCAGCAGCATATGTAGCAGAGGATGGCCTAGTCAGTCATCAATGTGAGGAGAGGCCCTTGGCCTTGTTAAGGTTCAATGCCCCAGTGTAGGGGAATGCCAGGGCCAGGAAGCAGGAGTGGGTGGGTTATTAAGCAGGGGGAGGGGTGAGGGAACATGGTTTTGTTTTTGGTTTTTGTTTTTTATTTTATTTTATTTTTTATTTTTTTGGAGGGGAAACTGGGGAAGGAGATAGCGTATGACATGTAAATAAAGAAGATATCTAATAAAAAAGAAAGAAAAAATTCTTCTGTTTGTTTTTAGGACTGGTAATAAACAGATTCATGTTTTTCTATATGCAGTGTCACTATTCAATATAACTTAGAAATCTAGTCTTTAATCCAATGTTGACTCCATTTACTCTTAACAAAGATACCTAAGGATTTTGCTTAATTCTACTTATATAAATTATACAAAAGGCATAAATGTCTAATAACAGGATTTATGATATTTTATACTTCAAGTGCTGATGTACTATCTAAAGTATTTACAGTACAATTGGTTGAGATTAAAATAATTTAATTATATAATATTTTACTAACAAAAAATCAATACTCCACTAAAACTCCATTAACTCCATAACTCCACTAAAAGATCCATTTCTAGCCATTTAAATTTAAGTAAAATACCAATAACTACATATATAGGGAACAATATATAGTCACTCTCATAAATTTTGGTTTGCGTAGATATTTGTTTTATGTGTAATCTTTATAAACTGTTCTTGATTTTTTAAATTTAATAATTTATCTCACATAACTGTTATGTTACATGCAGAGGGTACAAAAATAATGCACATATGGTACATAATAGCAAATAGTTTCAGTATTATCCCTGAGTTTCATTCTCAATGATCTTTACTAGCTATTCAAGTTTCAGTTACAGCAGATCCTTGGAATAACCTCAGGGCTATGAAAGACCTTAATATTTAATATATGGTTCTGGCACACATAGCATGTGATGCTTAATCAACAGTGAGAACTGTGAATGAAAATTTCTTCTAGCATGACCTTTCCTTGTCCCATTCTGAATCTGAACAAATAGTTTGTTAGAATAAATAAAAATTTCCTTTAAAGCTGTTAACCTAGGACTAACATCTCACAGGAATAAGTAAGAACTTCTTAAAATCTATTAACTTAGCAGAATACTGACTTTCACCAGTCTAAGAGTTAACACTATCATGGTATAGCATTCTGGTACTATAGAATAACTCCCTAAACCTTGTCTACATGTGTCTGCTGCTCTGCCGTACCCATCAAAATATTTTTAAATTGCCTTGATTTATTACTTTCCTTGTTCTGTAAAACTTAAAAATCTTCATGAAAATGATACTGCAATATAACATGAGATTTGTGATAACCTAAGTCTGTTTACCTGGGCCATGATCACTCATGATGTCACTTGAAAAAACTTCCTTTTGCCATTAGTATGATGTCACCTGTGTAAACTCTCTTATTTCCTTTAATCACTAGATTTTACTTTGCCAAAACACTGTGAGTTAACAGTTGTAACCATATTTATATATACATTTCTAAAGTCTTGAGTAATAGGCAAATTTTCCTCCCAAATAATACCATCACTTTATAGAATAGATACTTGTTATATTCTGATAAACACTTGGCTCTGTAGCTATTGGAATTATCTTTAAATTTGTTTTTGTAACTAAGACCAGTGTAACATAAACACTCAGATAACAATATTTGCTTATTAATCATACTGAAGCATGTTTTTGAGATTACGTGCATGGCAGTCTGGTTTTCTTACTAGACTGTGCATCTTCTGAGTCAGAGAAAACTGGTTCATTTTATTTCAGGCATTGATGGTACTGTAGTGCCACCTAGTGTATAAGTGTTCATTATGCACACAGATGTATAGTTAATGCTTCAGTTTTATTTTTTCCATTTGTGTTTATTTACTTATTAATCTAACTATTTGATAAGCGAATCATGTACCTAAAATATCCTGGTTACTCTCTCCCAATACACCACTCTCTTGCCTCCTATTAACTCTCTCCTCTCTTACCAATACTTTTCCCAAACTCACGCTTTTTGTTTGCTTTATGATTGACCAGTCTCTTTTGTGTGTCCATTGTATTGGAACTGTCCATTTGAAGCATGGTGGGGTCAATAGTAGGCACATACCTGAAGACACCTGTTCCTTTTTTCCCTAATCTATCAGTAAAAATTTAAATAAATAAAATAATAAATTAACAAATAAAATAATAAATAAATAAGTAAGTAATATAGTTTAGGAGTTATTAGAAGGGCTCCCTTAAGCCCTCTGCACTGTATGCCTATATACGGATAGACAGTTGTTTACAGACCCAACCTACCTAGTGGAAAGAGAGATGCTATGTCTACAAGTTGTTGTGTAACCTTCATATGTACACCACAGATGTCCAGGCTCAAATATAAACACTCAACATATTCATATAAATAAATATAATAAAAACTCAAACTTAAAGTGCATGTACTAATAAATAATTATAAATAATTTTCCCTCCATTGTAAATTCAAAAAGGTTGACATCAAATCATCATAAGCACGAAGCTATTCTTACCTCTATTTCAGGATTGACAAATTTAGCCCTTTGATAGGATAGTTCAAATGACATCTGATCAGAATGTAGTATTCTCTAGTTCTTTAAATAGCCTTAGGTATATATTATATAAATTAATGTATATCATATAATAATAAATATAACAAATGATAGACATATCTAAATAGAAATATGATAGAAATGAATCATATCAAAATGCACACATACACACATATATTTTTTTCTGAAAGTTTATAGGTAGTTGATTATTTTAGATATGATTAAATATTCCATAATATAACAATTAAAACTTGTTTTTAATGTGTGATGAGAAAGACAAACCTACTTTAGAAAACCATGCATTGTAGCCTCTCATTAGTCTTTAAATATTTAAGTTAACCTTGCCTATATATAGTTTTTTTTCTCAATTAAGAAGAAAATCTAGGGCTGGAGAGATGGCTCAGCCGTTAAAGGCTAGGCTCACAACCAAAAATATAAGAAGAAAATCTAGGTAAAGGTATACAGTTCCTTGAGCCCCATTGTCTAGCTATGGTCTTACTCTTCATTTTGGGGGAACCTTGTGTGATACTAAGATCATCTTGTTTCCCCAGGGCCACCTTTGGGGGCCCCAAAATTAACAAGCTTGGAACCCTGTCAAATCAATCCCATCCTAATTAGACCAGCCTGACATCCCAATTTCTTCAACTGGGACAGCCTGCAGAGGGGAATACTTTAAAGTCCCCTGAACCCCACTGAATAGCTGTGGGCTTTCTGTTTGGTCCATAGAAGCTTTGTTGAACCCCAAGAGCATTCTGTCTCCCTGTGGAAACTTTAAGCCTAAAGACTAACCAGCTTAGAATCCTGTTGCACAAATCACATCTAGTAGGATCTGCCTGCCATGCCAGCTTGATCATACGGAGTACAGAATGTCAACAGCCTCCCAGCCTAGAGAAGATAGAGAAGGGGCACAGAGTAGGACTCTGGTGTAATTTTAAAGTCTGAGGGTCTCCGAATTTTCTAGTTTTTAACTCTATGAAATGCTAAAGATAACTTCTAAAAAGTCCTAAAATCTTTTTTTGCTCTTTCTGAGGGTCAAAAACTGCTTGCTTAGGAGATTACCATCTGGAGCCAAAGAGTGGAGGATTAAGTAAAGCAGTCTTTATTTTATCTCTGCAGGAACTGCATGGCTCTAACTTTCAGCTTGCTAGTAGAAGTCACAAGAAGAAAAAGGGACACTTTAAAAATGGATTATAGCCTTTATTACTATGAAAGCTATCTGAATTAATGAAGAAAAGCAGAAAGATCCTAAGGGGCAAGGGAATTTTTTTTTCACATTCTTCTCTTTGGAGCAATAAACTTCTATTGAACCAGGAAAAGAGAATAATGCCCACAAAAAAACCCCACAACTTTTATATAAGCAAATATGAAAAAACTCACATAAATTCATATCCGGATTCATGCAGGTGTATTTATACATTTCCATTCAAACTATTTGGGGCTATACAGTCTCATAATTACATTCTCTCTCTCGCTCTCTCTCTCTCTCTCTCTCTCTCTCTCTCTCTCTCTCACACACACACACACACACACACACACACTTACATATATATTTGGAGGAAAAACAAACAATGTACAGACAGAACTCATTCATTCTGGACAAAAATTGTTCTTCATATTTTATTGCATAGAGAATGAAAAAGCTTTACCCTTTCAATGCTAAATGAATTAAACCTAAGTTTGTAAGAAGAAAACTTTCTTCCTTTTAAGAAGACTAATACTGCCTTGTTACTAAGAAAAGGCCTATTCTGTACCATGCTAAGGAGAAACCTGCCTGCTCCTTTGGCTCTTTCTATAGTCTGTTCAAATATGATGAAAAAATGTTCTAATTAAAAAGTTCTCCTCAGCTCAGTTTCAACTCTTTTATTTTTCCTTAGATCTTAAAAATCTTTCAGAGTACATGATCATGTGTTAAGAAGTTTATCACAACTTCACATATAAAATCAGATCTTAAATTGAAATAGAAGTTTACAACAGAGAATGTTTACACAGATATTCATTAGGAGTAGTTATCTGTCTAAATATCCATCACCTGTCCCTGCTCCACAGGTTCATTGAATGTTAAAAATATAACTAAATTATTAGTGAAGTTTTGTATAGATAAACCCAGTCAATATTTTATCTCCTGTCCTGACTCCTATAATAAATCATTAGTTCCCTTTTTATGACCTTTGGTTAATTGATTTACAACCTCTTGTAATGTGCTCTAAGTAGTAGAAAGTCTGGCTACTATCTAGAAGCAATTAACTGGTGACACATGCAAGACTGACAGAGTACTCAATTTTGACTACCAGAAAAGGACTTAATAGCAGTTCCATTATAAAATAACTTGATAAATACAGATATAATTTTAGGTATTCTTATAGGATGACCATTAAGACTTAAGAAGTCATCTATTTGCCTATATAGCATCACTACAAGACAGTATATCTTTGTAGATCTGCAGAGATCTGCTCTAAAGGAATGGACTAATACCTAGTAGTTGTTACATATATTTAATAATAACAGAAAAAGCATACTAATAGCAAGAATCTATATTATAATGATTTACTCCTGGTCCTTGCTTATCTGAGCTTTGTCATAGATATTAATCTAAAGTGAAGTCATCTCAGGAAGATCACCTGCTAGTTATTAGCTTGTATTATTATTATTATCATTATTGTTGCTGCTGCTGCTGCTGCTGTTGTTGTTGTTATTGTCTGTTGTCCTAACAACAGAGCTTTCAGAGTAAGGTCCAACCAGGACACAGCTTGTAGAGTGTGGTCTGCCTGAGGTACAGACAACAGAGTTGGGAGACCTGACTGCCATTTTCTAGTCAATGGCTCCTCATGCCTTCCTGAGAAGTACCATAAGGATCCTGCCATAAGGATCATCCAGCCAACATCAGGGAAAACAAGAGGCCTAAAAGACAACATAAGAACATAGTAAATGTCGGGTGGTGGTGGTGCACGCCTTTAATGCCAGCACTTGGGAGGCAGAAGTAGGTGGATTTCTGAGTTCAAGGCCAGCCTGGGTCTACAAAGTTGAGTTCCAGGACAGCCAGGGCTATACAGAGAAACCCTGTCAACAAACAAACAAACAAACAAACAAAACAAAACAAAACAAAACCATAGTAAACAAGATCCCAGGCTATGTGGCACCACAAGAGCCCAGTTTTACTGTTGCAACAAACCGTGGATAGATAACATTAAGATTAATGAAACCAAAGCACAAGAAGATGATCTTAAATCCAATTTTATAAAGATGACTGAGGCTTTTAAAGAGCAAATGGATAAATTCCTTAAAAAATACAGGAAAATACATAAAAAAGGTAGAGGCATTAAAAGAGGAGGGAAATAAAAAGAAATAGAGAAAAATGCAATCACACAAGTGAAGATATGAATAAAACTGTCCAAGACCTGAAAAGGAAAATAGAAACAAAAAGAAAATATAAACTGAAGTAATCTTGTAGGTGGAAAACCTAGGAAAGAGAACAAGCTCTACAGATGTAAACATCATTAACAGAATACAGAATGGAAGAAAATCTCAGATGTAGCAAACAAGACAGAAGAAATTAATTTATTACTAAAAGAAAGTACAAAATATGAAGTTAATGACACAAAATATCTAATAAAACTGGAACAATATGAAAAGATCAAATCTAAGAATAAAAGAAGAGAAGAAGGAGGAGAGTCCCAACTCAAAAGCCCAGAAAATTTCTTCAACAATATCATGGAAGAAAATCTCCATACCAAAAAGAAAGCCTATAAATACTCAAGAAGTTCATAGGACACCAAACAGATTTGATGAGCAAAGAGTATCTTCCCGCCACGTATGAATCAAAATACTAGATATACAGTACAGAGAAGGAATTTTAAAAGCGGCAGGGGATGAAGGCCACATAACTTATAAAGGCAGACTTATCAGAATTATACTTGATTTCACACCTGATGCAAGAAGGGCCGAGGCAGAACCTTAGTTCTTGTAGACCCTATAAGATCACAGATTTCACCCTGGAGTACTATACTCAGCAAAATTTCAGTTACAATAGATGAAGAATCAAAGATATTCCACAACAAACAAATTTAAATAATACCTTTCCACTAAATCAGTGCTACAGAGGAAAATAGAAGAGAAACTCCAACCCAAAGCTGCTAACTATATATATGGAACACAATAAATAAATCATTTCCCATCATTAAAATCAATAGGCAAACACAAACACACATTTGTGCATGCAACTACCACCAACATCAAAATAAAAGGAAGTAATAATCATTGGTCATTATTATCTCTCAACATCAATGAACTCAGTTCCCCAGTAAAAGGACAAAGGCTAACTAAATAAATAGTCATTATCCCAGTATAAAGGGCTAAAAAAAGGTTTTCCAAATAAATGGATCCAAGAAATCAGCTGCAGTAGCCATTTGAATATCTAAAAAAGTAAATTTCTAACCAAAAGTAATTAAAAGAGACAGTGAATGACATTTCATACTCATTTAAATTTAAAGGAAAAAATTTACCAAAAGGACATCTCAATTACAAATATCGATATCCCAAATGCAAAAATACTCACACTAGAAAAAGGAACATTACTAAAATTTAAATTATACATTGCACGTCAGACATTAATAGTGGGTGGCTTCAAATCCCACTTGCATAATGGACAGGTCATTGAAACAGAAACTCAACAGAGAAACAATGAATCTAATAGGGGCTGTGATTCAAATGCACCTAACAGATATCTATGGATCATTTCATGAAAACACACAAAAAATATACCTTCTTCTTAGCACCTCAGGGAATAGTCTCCAAAATTGATCATATAGCCAGTAACAAGTCAGGACTTAATAGATACAAGAAGTTTGCAATATTACCATCTTATCAGATCATCATAGAATATAGCTGGACTTAAATAAAAACAGAAACAGCAAAAAGCCTATATATTCATGCAAACTAAACAACTCTCTACTTAATGATCACTTGATAAGGAATGAAATAAAGAACAAAATTAAATACTCTCTAGAATTCAATGAAAATGAGGGTGTAACTTACCCAAACTAATGGAGAACTAATAAAGCAGTGTTAAGAGGCAAGTTCATAGCACTGTCTTCCTAAAGAACTTGGAGAGTTCACTTACTAACGAATTTGAAGTATATCTAAAGTCTCTAGAAAAAAAGAGAAGAAGAAGAAGAAGAAGAAGAAGAAGAAGAAGAAGAAGAAGAAGAAGAAGAAGAAGAAGAAGAAGAAGAAGAAGACGAAAAAGAAGAAGAAGAAGAAGAAGGAGAAGAAAACTCACCCAGGAGGAATAGTCAGTAGGAAAGTATTAACTCAGGGCTGAATGAAATCAATTAGAAACAAAGAGACCATTACAAAGAACTATAGAAATAAAATTGGTTCTTTCAGAAAATCAACAAGACACACAAACCACTAAACAAACTAGGTAAAAGGCAGAAATACAGTATCCAAACTAGCAGACTTAGAAATGGAAAGTGGGCATAATGAACACTGAAGAAATTCAAAGAATCATTAGGTCTTACTTAAAAAACCTATAGTCCACCCAAAACCAGGAGTAACTGGGACCAGCAGGACCCAGGCACACAGGAACTCCTCCAGCCCAGTGGCACCTGATGCTTCTAGTCTGTCTGGGTCAATGCCCTAAGCGGACCATGGGTGCAAATTCTGTAGCCAATCCCACAACACCCAGAGGAAGATCCATTGCAAAGCACTCTAAAACACCCAGGATCATAGGATCAGAGGTGAGGAGGACACAACATCTGTCCCAAATCTGGGAGTAACTAACTAGGACCAGTGGGACCCAGGCACACAGGAACTTCGCTAGTGGCACAGGTTCCTTCTGGTCTGTCTAGGCTGGTGCCCTGAGCAGACCTTGGGTGTAAACTCTGCAGTGAGTCCCAAAATTTCCAGAGGAAGCTGTACTCTCAGGTGCTCTAATGGCCCAGGAAACAGGATCCTGGAATGATAGAACCACAGAGACAGCTTGACTCTAAGGAGTTCTGACACAACTAGGATCACAGGAAGGGCAGGCTCCAGTCAGATTTACCCAGGGCAGGTAGCACTGGAGATAATCAGATGTCAGGAGGCAAGTGTAAGAAAATAAGCAACAGAAACCAAGGTTATTTCACATCATCAGAACCCAATTCTTCCACCATAGCAAGTCTTGGACACACCATCACACCAGAAAAGCAAGATTCAGATCTAAAATCACTTCTCATGGTGATTACACAGGACTTTAAGAAAGGCATAAATAACTCCCTCAAAGAAATACAGGAGAACACAGGTAAACAGCTAGGAGCCCTTAAAGAGGAAACACAAAAATCCCTTCAAGAACTACAGGAAAACACAATCAAACAAGTGAAGAAAATGAACAAAACCACCCAGGATCTAAAAATGGAAACAGAAACAATAAAGAAATCACAAAGGGAGACAACCCTGGAGATAGAAAACCTAGGAAAGAGATCAGGAGTCATAGCTGCAAGCATCACCAACAGAATATAAGAAATAGGAGGGAGAGTGTCAGGGGCAGAAGATACCATAGAAAATATTGACACCACAGTCAAAGAAAATACAAAAAGCAAAAAGTTCCTAACCCAAAACACCCAAGAAAACCAGGACACAATGAGAAGACCAAACCTAAGGATAATAGGTATAGAAGAGAGTGAAGACGCCCAACTTAAATGGCAAGTAATTATCTTCAATAAAATTATAGAAGAAAATTTCCCTAACCTAAAGAAAGAGATGCCCATTAACATACAAGAAGCTGACAGAACTCCCAAATAGACTGGACCAGAAAAGAAATTCATCCTGTCACATAATAATCAAAACACCAAATGCACTAAACAAAGAAAGAATTTTAAAAGCAGTAAGGGAAAAAGGTCAAGTAACCTTTAAAGGCAGGCCTATCAGAATTTCACCAGAGACTATGAAAGCTAGAAGATCCTGGGCAGATGTCATACAGACCCTAAGAGAACACAAATGCTAGCCCAGGATACTATACCCACCGAAACTCTCAATTACCATAGATGGAGAAACCAAGACATTCCATGTAAAACCAAATTTATACAATATCTTTCCACAAATCCAGCCCTACAAAGGATAATAAATGTAAAACAACAACATAAGGATCAAAACTACACTCTAGAAGAAGCAAGAAAGTAATCTTTCAACAAACCCACACAAACATAATTCCACTTCTAACAATGAAAATAATAGGAAGTAACAATTACTTTTTCTTAATATCTCTTAATATGAAAATTAATACTATCAACTTATCCTAATCAAGTCAAATTCAAAAGTATGGGGAATTGTAAATTTGTTGACTATCATCTGGTGGTCTTTCTAATTTGGTAATTGGAGAAATAGGTCCAATTTTATATAATTTATATATGCTTTCTGCTTATTTGTACATGACAGTGTCTTGTTTGGTACCATATAATGGTCTTGAAACCATGCTTCTCCTAGTAGGATTATTTATTTGATGTTTTTATACCATACTAAGGTTTTCAGAATAGCTTACATATTTTAAAATTTTTATACAGCCAAAAGAAACATAAACAATTAACTTGGCAGGTGGCTTGTAAGAGAACAACAAAGAGTGAGACTTAATGCTTTGTTTGATGATTGTATCAATTTTGCAGAAGAGGACTTTATAAGTTACTCTTTCTCTGAAATGAATATTTTTCAAAATCATCACAGCCAATGAGCCAGATTCTTATCCTCACCTAATGTCTGTTCCACCATCTGAGCAGAACCATTGTTCATTAAAACAGTTGGTGAATGACTTCATAGATAGACCATCTTAATACACACACCATTTCTTAAATGAATGTAACCTGTTCTCTGTGGGCTGAGAATGAAGACAATTACTCCAGTCAAATAGCTTTGACCATAGAAGGAAATCTGTATACAAAAATTGTGCCTACAATTCACTCCTTGGTGGAGCAGAACTGTCAACTCATAGCTTAGCTACTAGGGAGGTAAAATACTTTGGTGATGTGAGGGTCATGAAGTACAGTCTTATTACAATTAACTCCAATGTCTAAAAATTGTACTTATTTGGGGCTTGTAACACAGTAAGAGCCAAGATTTTAAGCTCTACTAAAAACAAAACAAAACAAACAAACAACAAACAAACAAAAAGACTTTATCTATTTATGTTCATTAAAAAAACTAGTAGTGATGTATCATTTTAAAATATACAGCTAATATGTTTGGAGTTCTTTAAAATTTATATTGAGAAAAATGTATATATTTTTAGTATTGGTGCAGACAAGCATCTACATAAGACTGTTCAATTGAATGTTTTATATCAAACAACTTTTATACTTCTTATTTTTAGTGTTACAATATTTTATAAATTTTAAAGAATATGACAAAGTAAAACAAAACAAAACGAAAAGCCTGTAGTCCACAAAATTGGAAAATCTAAATGAAATGAATGATTCTGTAGATAGATACCAATTACTAAAGCTAAATCAAGATTAGGTAAACTATCTGAATATTCATATAACCCCTAAGGAAATAGAAGAAGTCATTAAAATTCTCCCAAACAAAAACCACCCTGAGCCAGATGGTTTTAGTGAAGAATTCTACCAGACATTCCAAGAAGTGTTAATGGCAATACTCTTCAAACTATCCCATACATAAAAACAGAAGGAAACACTTTCAAACTCATTCTATGAGGCCATAGTTACCCTGATACCTAAACCACCCCAGGAATCAACAAAGAAACAATTTCAGACCAATTTCTCTGATGAATGTTGCTGCAAAAATAACTAATAAAATAATCACAAATTGAATCCATGAATAAATCAAAGGCATCATTCCCCATGATCAAATAGGCATCATCAAATGGATGTAAACATAGTTCAATATACCCAAATCCATCATTATAACCAACCATATATTTAAAAACAAAAAGCAAAAACACATGATCTTACCCGGTGCAGAAAAAGCATTTGACAAAATCCAACACTCCTTCATGATGAATGTGTTAGAGAGAACAGGGATACAAGATGCATATCTAAACACAATTAAGCCAACATACATCAAGTCAATAGCTAAACTAAGTTTAAGTAAAGGGAAACTTAAAGCATTTCCACAAAAACTGGGTACAAGACAAGCCTGTTTATTCTCTATTTAGTATAGTACTTAAAGTACAAGCTAGAGCAGTAAGACAACTAAAGGAAATCAAGAGGATACAAATTAGAAAAGAAGAAGTCAAGGTATCACTATTTTCAGATTATATGATAGTATAGATAAGAAACCCCAAAAATTCTACCAGAGAATTCCTAAAGCTGATAAAAACCTTCAGTAAAGTTGCTGGATACCAAATTACCTTAAAAAACAAAATAAATCAAAAGAAAACAAAAAGTAGCCATCCTCTACACAATTGATAAATGCATTGAGAAAGAAGTTAGCGAACAAGTACCCTTCACAATATCCATAAATAACATAAAACAACTTGGTGTAACTAATTTCAAATAAAGCATTTGAAATACATGTATGAAAAGAACTTCAAGTCTCTAAAATAAATAGAGGAATATATTAGAAGAAATCTTGCTGATGGATCTATAAGATTAATATAGTGAAAACTGCCATTTTACCAAAAGCAATCCACAGATTCAGTGCAATCCACATCAAAATTCCAAAATAACTCTTCACATATCTTAAAAGACCAATTTTCAACTTCATATGGACAAAAATGAACAAACAAAACAAGACAACAAAAAAATAGAATACCTAAACCAATCCTGAGAAAAATCCCTCACTTCAAGCTGTACTACAGAAAAATAGTAATAAAAGCAGCATAATATTGCTTTAGAAACAGACAGGTGGATCAATGTAATATAATCTAAGGCCACAAAATAAACCCACGCACCTGTGCACATTTGATTTTTGGCAAAGAAGCCAAAATCATACAATGGAAAAGGGACAATGTTTTTAACAAATGGTGCTGATATATCTGGATGTCTGCATGAAGAAGAGTGTAAATAGATCCACATTTATCACCCTACATAAAATTCAAATCAAAATGGATAAAAGACCACCATGTAAAATCAGACGCACTTAATCTTCTAGAACAATGTGGAATAAGAGCAATACCCTTGAACTTGTCAGTACAGGTGACAACTTCTTGAACAGCACATCGGTTGCTCAACACTAAGGTCAAGAATTAATAAATGGACCCTCATGAAACTGAAAAGCTTCTGTAAGTCAAGGATATTATTGCTAGGAAAAAAATGACAGCCTAGAGATTGGGAAAAAAATATTCAACAACCCTACATCTGACAGTGGACTAATATCTAAACTATATAAAGAACTCAAGAAGTTAGATACTAAGCCGGGCAGTGGTGGCGCACGCCTTTTATCCCAGCACTTGGGAGGCAGAGCCAGGTGGATTTCTGAGTTCGAGGCCAGCCTGGTCTACAGAGTGAGTTCCAGGACAGCCAGGGCTACACAGAGAAACCCTGTCTCAAAAAACAAAACAAAACAAAAAAACAAAAAACAAAACAAAAAAAAAAGAAGTTAGATACCAGCAATACAAATAAAACAATTCAAAATATGTACAGAGCTAAACAAAGAATGTTTAACAAGTGTAATTTCAACTGGATGAGAAACACCTAAAGAAATGTTTAATGTCCTTAGTCATCAGAGAAATGTAAATCAAAACAATTCTGAGATTTCAATTTACATCCATTAGAATATCTAAGGTCAAAAACCCAAAGGACTGCACATGTGGGCAAGGTTGCGGAGCAAGGGGAACAGACATTCACTGCTGGTATGAATATAAACTGGAAATCAATTTGTTGCTTTCTCAGAAAGTTGGCAATAATTCTACCTCAAGACCCAGCTATACAACTCTTGGGCGTAAACCTAAATAGTGCTATAACCATTCCACAAGGACATTTGCTCAATTATGTTCACAGCAGCTTTATTTCTAATAGCCACAAACTGGAAACAACCTAAATATCTCTCAACTGAAGAATGGATGCAGAAAATGTGGTATATTTATATAATAGAATATTTCTCAGCCTTTAGAAACAAGGACATCATGAAATTCATAGGCAAATGAAAGGAACTAGAAAGTTTCCTGAGAAAGGTAGCCCAGATCCAAAATGACATACATGGTATGTACTCAATAATAAGTGGATATTATCCACAAAGTACATGCTAGCCATGCTCTAATCAACAGGCCCAAGGATGACAAATAATAAGGAAGACCCAAGGGAAGATGGTTGAATCTTTTTCAGATGGGGAAGCAAAATAGATATCAGAGGTAAATGGAAGGAGAGAGCTGTATGGAAGAGGATATGGAAAGAGGAAAGGGGTGGGGAGATATCATATTTAGGGAGAGCAGGGGAAAAGGGTGATTGGTGGTCAGTGGGAGGAGAGGGGCAGGAATCTCTAGGACATGATAGACCTGGGATAGGGAGAGGCCTCTAAGGGTCTATAGGAAACTCTAGCTCAAACAACTAGCAATAGGAATGGGGATATGGATCCTGAAATGGCTACTTCTTGTACCTAGGGAGGCATAAGAACAGCAACCCACCCTCAGAGCACTAGACCCAAAAGGTGTTCTGCATAGATGTGAAGGGACAAAGAGCAGACACTGAGAAAATGGCTAACTAATGACTACTCCAAATTGAGACCCATCCCATAGGCAAGATCCAATCCATGACAATATTAATTATACTCTGGTATGCTTGCACTAAAAAAAATCTAACAACACCCTCCTCTTCAAGCCTCCATGCATCAGCCATGGAAAAAAATGCAGAGACTCACAGCCAAACATTAAATGGAACTCGGGAGTCTTATGGAAGAGTTGGGAGAAGGATTGGGGCACCTGAAGAGAAGAGGGAACTCCACAGGAAGATCAGCAGAGTCAACAAACCTGAACTGTTGGGGGCTCCCAGATACTGAGTCATCAACTAATGAACAATCATGGACTGGACCAAGGTTTCCTGCATATATGTAGCAGATTAGCAGCTTGGTCTTTATGCAGGTTCTCCAACAACTGGAGCAGGGGATGTCCCTGTGACTGTTGCCTGCCTGCCTGTGGATCCCATGCCATTAAATGAACTGCCTTGTCTGACCTCAGTGTCAAAGGATGTGCCCAGTCCTGCAGCAATTTTGTGTAATGGGAAGGTGGGGGAAAGACTTGTGTGAGGGGGTACTGGGAGGAGAGGAAGGGGTGATATTTGTTTGTAAAGTGAATAAATACATTTAAAAATAAAGTAAATCTATTATTCATGGCTTTATCTTCTAAATACTCCAACCCATGTAATTTCCAAGGGTTCCTACATGCCCTGAAGTTTAGCTGGATTTATTAGTCAGCTTTAATTTGTTCGATCAGTGTCTACAGATATAAGGTGGCCTGCTTGTTCCTCCAAGGAAGAAGTACTTGTTATGATATCATCAATATGCTACACTCAGATGTTACTGATTTTCCTTTCCAAGTACATTTTTACTTAGCTATGGAGGGATGCCAACAATTTCAAATATCTCTGTGGGAATACACCATTTGGAGAGAGTTCCAACCAAAGGTGAAACAGCCTGGCCAGTCCCTAGCCTGGTGTTACTTGTGTCTGGAACTACAATCCATCTTCATGATCTCATGCACTTCCAGTTTTTACTTTCCATTTGCCAATAGCTGGAGTAATCATATGTCTCATATGGCCTTTGTTGTCAGTCTGCTCTTGACATTCAGCATTCCTGCTTTACATATTTGCCAGGAAATATGGCATAATCCACATGTTAAAATAAACAAACAAATCAATAAACAAACAAGAAATTAAAATCCAGTCAAAATTCCACTGTAGTGGAGGCAGAGACAAGTGAATTTCTGACTCCACAAATGGGAATGCCAATTTCTATCATCTGCATGATAGCTGATATCTCCTAAAGCTCACATGTTCTCTTAGACTCACGCACAACTAGCCAATATGACGCATGTGAAGGTATATTAGCTCCCATGACAAAATTTGCACATATACTCCTTCTCTGAACAGTTTAAATATTTGAGCTGCTTTATCAGTCAGAATTTTCACTGTGCCTCTCAGTCAGGCAACCTGGGCTGGACCTCTTTTCATTGAAGCTTGCACAAGCTACAGGCAGAACGTTGATAGACTTGATGTGCACACTGCCCATTCTTGAGGCATATACCTATATAATATCTTTCTTCAACTACATAAAATGTCTCCTACATTGTCGTCTGGTTTTATAGACATTTAATGTTAGAGGAATAGTCTAGCAATGATCATTTTGTCTTCCATTACTAAAAGAGGATATGAGTATATTCCTGTGATTTTAAATATAGCCAATTTTCAATATATTTTCCTGAAAGTTCCATCAGTGTAAGCAAAAGGCAAGGCATGATCTACTCATTGTACACTAGGATAAAAGATACCTAATGGCTACAGCCAGAACTGAGTCAAACAGCACAATTTTGTAAATGGGTGACTTTGTCTACACCTCCTATTAAGGCAGTGGTTTTCAACCTGTGGTTCACAACCCCTTTGGGGAATCAAAAGGCTCTTTCAAAGGGATCACATATCAAATGTCTTGCATATCAGATATATTATGACTCACAGTACTAGCAAAGTTATATTTATGAACTAGTAACTAAAATAATTTTATGGTATCACCCCAACATGAAAAAATGTATTAAAAGGTCACAGCATAAAGAAGGTTGAGAACCACTGCTTTAGCAGAAAGATGTTGGAAAAATAGGGATAGTTCATTTTTTAGAAGAGAGATAGAAATGTTCTGAACTCAACTCAGGAAACTACACACAGTGAAATCCTGTAGTGTTTCTATAATCCTACCTAGAAGAAGACAGTAGCACCCAGCAAGAAACTGACCAAGAGTACCCTCAGGTCCTGTTTGGCTCCATTTAACTAACACATAGATTTTTAGTCTTAAGTTTTGACCCCCCTTTCCTTAGAACAGTTTAGAAAACATCTATATTCTTCTTCTGCCTCTTTGAAATCTTTTGTTTTTTAAAAAGCAATATTTACACATATTTGTGTGGTAGATCATTTTTATTCAAGTCTATATTGGGCAATGATCAATTCAGCCTAAGTAGCACATAAATAATATTCATATTTCTTTATGCTGAGTACTTCTACAATCCTTTATTCTAGCTCTTTTGACATTGATAATCTATGCCTTTTAATTATGCTCATTCTACTGTTGCTCTCATAAATGTTGAGAACTAAGACACTAAGGAGAAAAGGAGGAATTGTATCAGAAAAAG
>NW_022196891.1:114141-117094 GCF_008632895.1 Mastomys coucha
TCAGGGCTTTCTTTTATGAGGGATAATCAGGAGCTGTAGGTAACTGTTCCTATATGAGGATGGGAGGCTAACTTCAGGGACCTCATCACACACCCATACATTGCTATCTCCAGAAAAATGATAAGGGAGTGTCTCCTTTTCTCTGTGTAATCCAGCTACCAAGCATAGAAGCTGTGCTGCTTGCCTGGGAAGAGGGACCTTCAAACGAGGAATTTCCTCAATCAGATTTGACCCTGGGGGCATTTTCTTCAAAGCTAAGTGATACAGGAGTGCCAAGTCTCCTGGCCAAGGTAAAGCAAGGTTGCTACATTAACATATTTACTGAAAAGAGAAGAATATTACACTGTATTTATATCATATATGAAATCATCCTGTTTAAATTTTTGCTTGGAAAATGGGTCTTTTTTTTTTTTTGGTTACTTGTAATTTTGGTATTTTTTTTATTTTTTTATTAGATATTCTCTTTATTTACATTTCAAATGATATCTCCTCTCCTGGTTACTCCTCTAAAAAATATCAAAAACAAAATCAAAAACAAAAAACAAACCCTCTTTCCTCCCCCTCCCCCTGCTCAGCAACCCACCCTCTCCCACTTGCTGGCCCTGGCATTACCCTACACTGGGGAATAAACCTTCACAGGACCAAAGACCTTTCTTCCCATTGATGACTGACTAGGTCATCCTGTGGTATACATATGCTGCTGGAGTCATGAGTCCCACCATGTGTGCCCTTTGGTTGATAGTTTAGTCCCTGGGAGCTCCGAGGGTACTAGTTAGTTCATATTGTTGTTCATCCTAAGGGGCTGCAAATCCTTCAGCTCTTTGGGTCCTTTCTCTAGCTCCTTCATTGGGGACCCTATGCTCAGTCAAATTGATGGTTATGAGTCTCTACTTCTGTATTAGTCGAGCACTGTCAGAGCCTCTCAGGAGACAGCTATATCAGGCTCCTATCAACCAGCACTTGCTGGCATCCACAATAGTGTCTGGGTTTGATAATTGAATATGGAAAGGAATCTCAGCTGAAGCAGTCTCTGGATTGTCCTTCTTTCAGTATCTGCTCCATAATTTCTCTCTGCAACTCCTTCCATGGGTATTTTGTTCCTGTTTTTAAGAAGGAAGAAAGTATCGACACTTTGGTTTTCCTTCTTCTTGAGTTTCTTATGGTTTGTGGGTTGTATTTTGTATATTCTGAGCTTCTGTGATAATATCCACTTATCAGAGAGTGCATGCCATGTGTGTTCTTTTGTTATTGAGTTACCTCACTCAGGATGATATTCTCCAGATCCATCTGAAAAATGGGTTTATTTTTTTTAAATTTATTTTTATTTTTAAGTGTGTTGGTGTTTTGCCAGCATATATGTCCGTACATATAGTGTGTGGTGTGTATTGTTTGCAGAGGCCAAACATGTCAGATCTCCTGGAAGTGGAAGGGTAGATAGATTTTAGTCACTACTTGTGAACTGAGAATGAATCCCATGACTTCTCAGTTGGTGTTCCTAACTGCTCAGCCATCTCTCTAGCATCTGAAATGAGAGTTTTATATTTTTACATTAATATTTTTTACTATACTGTGCAGAGCAGAAAGATCTGTGTGCAATCATATCAATTTATGCTCAATATGTTTCAAAAATAAATTTTGATTATTTTATTTTGTATTTATTATGAAGATGGTATTATAATTTTGCTATATTGTATGATACATATCTTCATATTATCCCCTTATCTATTGGTTTTCCTGTTGATTAGTATTTGATTACTCTGATTTTAACCTCCTTATGATGTCATTAAGAATCCTTCTTATATTTGGTTTATTTAATTAATTATTTGGCTATACTTAACTTCTTTCATCATAAAGTCTTTATGTTCATCAAGTTACAAAATTATTTTTTTGAGAATTTCATACATTCATACAATGAAATATGATTACATGCCATCCACATTTTCCCTGTGCAATTACTCCATGTTCCTCCCAACACTCAACTATAAATTCATAACTTCATTCTTTTTTCATAACCAACTAAGTATAAATACTTCTTTCCATATATGTGTGAGTATGGGGCCATCCACTGGGGTATCTGAAATCTGCCAGTAGACACAATGCTCAACTGCCAGAAGCTCTTCAGGAAGAAGTGAGACATGAAGAGTCTCCCCTACTTATAAGGACATGTTTTATGGCTTGATTTTGTGTATATTTTATACAGTCAAACACAGCTGATGTGAATTTTTGTGTACAGAACCTTGGCATAAGCCCATAAGTTAGTAATTTATAGCAAAACTTTCTATTCTTCAGCTCTTAGAGTTTTTCAAAGATTCATTTTTATTAATTTTTATTATGTGTATATGCATGTTTATGTTTCTGTGTACAACATGCATATGAGAGCAAGTGCACACTAAGGCCAGAAAACCATCTAAGATTTTTTGCTTCTAAAGTCCAAGAGTTTGTAAATTGCCAGACTTGGAGGCTGGGAGCCAACATCTAGTCCTCTGAAAGAGCAGTAGGTGCTTCTCACTACTCTTTAGAGACATCTCTTTGGAGCAAATCACTTACATACTTTATGCTTCTTCAGTAATGTCTCTTGAGCCATGATGGGGTTTCTCAGTTGAAAAATGAGAATATTATTATATAATTGAGGTGTTGTCTTGTGAGTATTAACTTATATTGTATATTCTACCTAGCTTAGACTCATACAAACTAAGCAAAATCTTAAATTTGTCCTGAATAAGTGACAAATGAAGGACTATGTTAGATGTCTGTGGCGTTGCTGGGAAGCAGGCCTGGTTTGTTTGTTTGTTTGTTTTTATAAGCTCAGTTTCATTTTACCTTAAATTGGCTTCATACATTAGGATTAAAAATGATCATTTACAACTTTACTCACATAAAATCCATCTCTCTCTGTCTCTCTCTGTCTCTGTCTCTCTCGCCCTTCCCCCCTCTCTCCCTCTCCCCCTCCCCC
>NW_022196891.1:117104-120869 GCF_008632895.1 Mastomys coucha
CTCTCTCTCTCTCTCTCTCTCTCTCTCTCTCTCTCTCACATCTTTCAACTTTCCATGCACCTAGTTAATTTGTCCAGTAGATGGCAGGATTAGTTCACAGATTTTCAAACACATTAATAAAGTTCTTGTAAACTTCTCATATATGCTATATATATGCACAAGTAAATCTGTGCCTTAACAGTATTGGACCTGTATATGTTGATGTGTCTGTTACCATTCTCAGATTATGTATCACCAATAGAATTCTACAAGTTAAGCCATTTGAAATCCAGTTGCTTTAGGTAATGAATGGTGATACAAGATCAGAGGACTGTAGAAATTAAAATTTCAGCTCCCTGTAAATACAGAGGGCCACAAGAGTCAGAAACGTACTTAGTGATATGGGTACGGGTACCATGAGTAGTGTGTGTGTGTGTGTGTGTGTGTGTGTGTGTGTGTGTGTGTGTGTCGGTGGCTCTGGGCTTACAGGAAGTTGCTGTTTTGTTCAGTACATGGTCCTGGGAAAATGAGTACAAAAAGAGTGAGGGGCAGTTATGCTAGGCTCCTGTTTGCAAACATAACAGAGTATAATTAATAGTGTCAAGGATTGCCTCTTTCCCATGAGATTGGTCTCAGGTTGGGCCAGTTGTTGGTTGACCATTCCCTCACTCTCTGCTCCATTTTTGTCCAAGGACTTCTTGTAGGCAGGACAAATTTTAGGTTGAAAGGTTTGTGGGTGGATTGTCATCTTATCCCTCCACAGGAAATCTGCCTGGCTACAGGAGTTAGCCACTTCAGGCTTCATATTGCCCACTGACAGGAGTCAATTTGAGGCTCCAAACAACAGCTAACAAAATAACAGATGCAGAGACCCAGATCCAAACATTACACAAAGCTTGATGAGTCTTGTAAAAGAGATGTGGGAAAGACTAGGGAACTTGGAAAGGGTAGGGACTCCAAAAGAATACAAACAGTGTCAACTAAGCTGGATACTTATGGACTTCCAGAAACTGCACAGGAAATCAAAGAGCAATCATGGGCTGGACCTAGACCTACCTACCCCAAGTCCCGAAAATATGTAGCAGATGTGAAGCTTGGTTTTCATACAAAGTCTCCCAACAACTGGAGGGGGACGGTCCCTGAATCTGTTATCTGCTTGTGGATTCTATAACCCAAATTAGGTTGCTTTGTCAAGGCTCAGTGGGAGAGGACTTGCCTAATCTTGCAGCTAATTTGATAGGGTAGGTTGGTACCAGTAGTCCTTCCCTTTCTCTGAGGAGAAGTGGAAGGATGATGCAGGCAGAGACTGTGTGAGGCAGGGACTAGAATGGAAATATGGTTAGGATATAAGGTACATAAATAAATAGAAAAAACGAGTTAGGGGCAATTCCTTGGCTCTCTGGTCCTAACAACCAAGACTCAGCCACCATATCTCATAGGCTAGTAGAAATAACAACAGGGAAAAGCAGCAAAGGGAGTTTTTTTTTTTTTTTTATTTCAATGTGATTATGCAGCTGAGAAGAACAGATAAAGAAAGCCAGCAGCTCCCCCCACCCACCACCACTCCCTGTATCTTCAGGAACATCTTTGGGGAACTTTTATGGTTATTACTTTAACATCCATTTTCTTTCTCTTGTTTTCAGTTTGATACAAAAATATAATCAGAATTTACTTTTCTCTAAATTAAATATCTCATGTTTTGCAAGAATTATTGATTTAGGAATTAATTTTATAGATTTACATTGTAGAATCAATTTATAGCACACAAAAGTTTTCAAATTAAGTTAAGAGTTTGGGAAATCTCATTTTGTTAACACTAGTTTCATTTTCCAATTACATCTAAAAGCCACTTTCCATAAACTCTGTACTTTATTTATTTCTATTAGATTGTTTAGCTTTTATCATCGGTACAATTTTATGACAGTACTACTCATTAACATTGCTGCTTGTTTTCTGTTTCCCATGGCTGAGAAAAATGCACAAATTCAGAGTGGTTAATGGTATGAATGAATAATGAATAAAAATTCATAACTTGTTCTTATGGAAAAATTTGGAATTTAGCTCAAATACCAACTTGAAGCTATTGATACTCGATGAGACTCAGGTTTGCAGCATTCTATCCAGTAATTCTCCAGTTAATTTTTACTAAAGAAAAGAATGGTAATCAATGGAATATAATAAAAAATAAACAGTTAAAAATACAAAAGAATCTTTATTTAACAGAGCATGAAAACATTACACTGAAGTTAAAGGACAATTGAGAATGAGCTTGTGAAATATAACATCAGAGAAAATTTACTAGATTGCACTGATTCCCAGGAGTAGAAGACATGCCAAGAATATATCCACTGTGTATATTTTAGCCTTTAAAAAATACTTGATTCTTTAGAGCCTCTGGTTCAATGGTGTAATTTTAGCACATTATCTTTTGTATATTTTTTTGTAATCTTTAAATCATTTGATAATTATTTATAATGAATATTCAAGATAAGTATACATAGCTAGTGCACCATATCTCATAAACAATTTTAAAAAGAAAAATGTTTTTAAGTGCATATATACTCAGGTATTTTCAATCCCTAGTTAATAAAATTCACAGATTTATAACCCACAGATATAGAGAGAGGACTACATGATAAATAACTTCATGATGGCATCTCATGAAGACTGGAGATTTCTATTTTATTTCTAGTATTTTTCATCTTAATCATTTGGTTAAACTTCTCAATTCAATTGCACACTGAAAATGTTTAAGTTATTTAAATGATTTACCTCTTAAGGAATAACTCTATAGTTCTAGAATGTGATCACCTTCCCAATATTCACAGTAAGTCTTCCTGAAAACATTCTCTGCAGTGTTAAATGGAGTAGACACCTGATGGAGTTGAATATATTCATGCCTCCAACCAAGTAATAGAGAATTTTGAAGTACACTATAAGCTGTGCTGATATCAAACAACCATCTCTTGCTATAAGTTGCTTTCTACCTAAATTATCCCAGTGCAAATGATCTAACAGCCTTCTAAATTTTGATCTGTACCTTGTCAAGCACACACATACAAGTGCTGGCTACATTATAATTTATTTTACCTTATGAAATAAATATGTTATTCAAACTATGCAGAAATTTTAGTAATATGTATGGCTTTAGGTCATTATTTTGCAAACAGGAAATATAATCCAAGCAGGCATTATTTGCCTTCTGGGCTCTAGGGTCACATATGATGTGCATGATCTTTGTATGAATAAAATATCTAACAGTAATATTGAAATTTACCACTTATATTGATTTCTGTTTTTAACCTCATGCCTGTTAATTTGAGCCCAAAATGGTTGGGATAGATTTTGTATTTACTTGCTGTGACTTGATATTAATATTTGACCTATTGAATAAATATTCATAATGTTGTACTTTATGTTTAACCATCAAAATATGCAGTATGCAAAAAAGATGTAATTAATGCATGGGTCAGAAGTATTTTGTAGATTACCTGTCCTTACAGGTATTTTGATGGATTTTCAAAAGGATGTACATAGGTGAATGTATGTTCTTTGAAATGTACACACTGGGAACTGTGATATGTGAAGTAGCAATCATGAAAGTATCTGGAATCTTCTTGAAAATTCTAAGTCCTTTAAGAAATCTAGAGGAGCTCTAGATTTCTATAGAAAAACAATGAAGAAAAAAAAAGTCTGGGCGGTGGTAGTGCACGCCTTCAATCCCAGCACTTGGGAGGCAGAAGCAGGCAGATTTCTGAGTTCAAGGCCAGCCTGGTCTACAGAGTG
>NW_022196891.1:121041-174733 GCF_008632895.1 Mastomys coucha
AAAAAAAAAAAAAGAAGAAAAAGAAAAAAGAAAAAGAAAAACAATGAAGCAATGACTCTGTGCAGATGAACTCTGAAGATAAGGCTGAGTACTGAAGATTTAACATGTACAGACTTAAAAAGTCACATTTAAGGCTTGGGATGTACCAATACTTTTGGATGTCTATTTTCTGTTGTTAATACTGATGTTTTCTTCTGATTATGGTTTGTCTTCTGCACAGACACACCTTATTTATAATGTCATGATTCTATACTAGAGGGAGAATAAACACACACATTCCATGTACAAGTGAGCTTTGACTTTAATTGTCAATTTGATAGGTTTGGCAAATGACTAAGAGATTAGGTAAACAAAAGCCTGAATGAGACTGTGAATGTTTTTCTAGAGATGATTTGCATACAGTGAATGGGTGCAAGTCTACTATGCCTGGGGCCAAAGCAGTAGGAAGGTGCCAGATAGAATGTGTGGGCCTCATTGTCCCCAAATACATGCACTTAGTGCTACTGCAATCTAACCATGGACATCAGATTATGTTTTCTTCAGCATTTCAGCAGAGATTATCCAATAAACCTTCAGGCTGTGACTGTGATTGTGACTGCAACAACAGTTACTCCAGATCTGAGACTTCTAGATTTGTGTGTGGAGCACCAACTAGTAGCCCTTATGACACTCAAGCATTTAAATGACCCTTGTAAGATTATTTTGTCTCTGATCACATAAACCATTCTAATCAATTCCCATTTGTAATTACATATCGGTTCTATTGTTTCCATTGTTCCAGCAAATCCTAACTAATAAGTAAAACACCTAAAGATAATCCTCAGACATCAAGCAGTCTTCAAACCTCATGACTTCATTTGCAATGTTCTTCTTATTGTTTTTCTGTTTTCTCCAGGGCAATGTTAATTGGAAAAGAAAATTCACTGATATTAAGCAAGTCTCTTTGACTCCTAAGATTCTAATGGTCATTATTATAATAATGTCTCTACTTTAAATACCTGTTTTTATCTAGTGTAAATATTCTAATATATTAACCTATACACTACTTTGTAACATGTTTCAGTAGTGCAATGCATTTCACTGTGAATTAAAATTTCTAGACTTATTTTGTATACAGTTGGCTATCTTGAATTACTTATCTTATCAACATGTATTCAAGTTTGTCCTGAATTTTAATGCATTTTTACATGCTTAAGAATATTAAATATAAAAAAAAAATAAAAAATAAAAAAAAAGAATATTAAATATAATTATTCTTGTATGATTTTCACTCAGCATATTCCAAATGTGGTTAACTTTCTGGTTTCTTAACATGATGATTCAAAAGAGAATGACTGCACTCCCCCAAATTCATGTATTTGAGTGCTTGATCTTCAGTTATCTGAATTACTTGGGACGAATTAGGAGTGTGGCTTTGTTTGATGTTTCAAATGTTGACATAATTTCAGTTAACTCTCTCTATGCCTATCTCAGTCTTTTGTCTTTCTGTCTCTCTCTCTCCCTTCCTCCCTCTCCCTCTCCCTCTCCCTATCTTTATCTTAATCTTTCTGCTCTGTCTTATGGCTGTTGTCTTAATATGTAAGCTATCAGCTACTACTATTTCTACCTGCTGCTATGCTTGTTGTTATGATAATCTCTTACTGAACATATCTGCTTAGGGAATGAGTGAACTGGTTTTTCATGTCAGTTTTAAAGAGTTCCCAAAGTGTTTGAATTGCTTACTTCTCAAATTTAAAGATGTTTCTGCAAAATGGAATCATTCACCTGCCTTTAAAGACATTCTGTGTCTTGATGAGTGTCCCTACAATATGGAAGATTTTATCTCAGAGGACAGTCTATACAACTCCTAGCTAAATACTAACTCCTCAAGATGTGTGAAAGATGTATTGTATTTTCTATACACTGAACAAAGAAAGGCAACATTTGCAAATAGAAAAATCTATAAAATAGATATAACTGGAGAAGGCAATTGGATGATCTTTTAATATTTTTGTCATATTATGTAAAGATGTCAAGTGAACATACAATTTCAAAATATGTCATGTTTCAGAGGCCACGGAAACACATTCCTCAGAGGTCTACCTGGTCTGACCTCAGAGGGAGAAGACTAGCTTAACCTTTGAGAAACTTGAGGCCCAGGGAGTGTGGAGGCTTGTTGGGGAGGTACATCCTCTTGGAAGCAGGAGGGGGAGCAATGCAATCAGCAACTGTGGGAGGGTAGCAGACTAGGATTGGTAATGACTGGACTGAAAAAAAAAGTATTAAAATAGTAATTTTTAAAAAGTAAAAAAAAAAAAAGCCATATCTATTTCAATTGTTTCAACATTCATCAAACTTCGGAGAGTGAGTGTAAAGAAATTTTAAGCTTGGAAATGTTAGGGAAAAAAAGACAAAACAAGCCTATTTAACTGTCTCTATATAAGTATTAGGTATGAAGCCAAAGCTCATGTTTAATAAGCCTTTGATGAAAATGTATACAAAAGAATTATCATAGCATAACATAAAATCATATAGAACATAAAATATTGCCTATTAAGAGTTAGCAATAATACCTTGCAAAACTAAATGAAGCATATTATCGGAATATGAATCATAAGTCTAGTGCTTTATACCATGTCCCACAATTTGAATGCTTTAGTTACTTGCATCCCAGTTCTATGAATGATGCAACTGAGTAGAAGAGAATTTCATCAGCTCACTGGAACAGTGAGCAAAGAGTATCTTCTGTAGCTACTAAGAAGATACTGGAATG
Source organism: Mastomys coucha (assembly GCF_008632895.1). Lineage (NCBI taxonomy): Eukaryota > Metazoa > Chordata > Mammalia > Rodentia > Muridae > Mastomys > Mastomys coucha. Next base: position 123,794 of record NW_022196891.1, read on the forward strand.
AGACCTGAAATCTCAGACTATTGCTTCATGTTTTTGTGTATCCCCATTAAATGAAATGTTAAGAGAATGCGTACATATATAGAGTATGCCACTTAATCTTTTAAATAGTTAATATAATAACAATTAATAATTTACCAATAAATTTGTCAATCTTAAAATATCATAAAATAATTTAAAAAGAAGATACAACTTTTAGCACTTAATAACTTTTAATATTTTAATTTACCACATTTTAAATGATAACATAATTTTAAAAGGACATTCTACTTTTATTTACTAAATTTATAAAACTTTTCTTTCTTAATTTTAGTTAGTATACTTCTCACCCTGTACCATTTTTCAATAACACCTTGCAACACCTAGTTTCAATAACACCTTAACACCTTGCAACACCTAGTTATCTTACTATGTATTTTTAAAATGCCATCATAATAATAGGAATTCTGAGATCCAGCATCCTGGTTTCTTTTGACCAATTTTCTTTGTCTACCAGGAGCCTAAATACAACTAAAATTAAAAAATACAATCATACCTGAATATATAGCTCAGTTGAATTTTATCCTTATCATTGCACATATTTGCTATGGTGGTGGATTCCTACAATTTCAGAACATGGGAGGAGGAACATGCGTTAGGTTATTTTGTATTACATATGTAGTTCTGAGCTAGCCTGGACTATATGAAACTATTCTTCAAAAAAACTTTGAAGACAAAGTTTACATAGTTAGCAATGTAGAGTATTAGAATTGTTGATTGTTTTTTACTTTAAAAGTAAGAGGATAAAGACTCTTGTTTTTGAGCACATTTTATTTATTAAGAAGGTTTTTCGAGCAAAAGTTGGAGGAGAATAGAAAACAATTAGATTGGAAGGCAGTATGGACTTGTCTCTGAAAAACATTTCAAGGGTGAAAGAATGAGGTATTTATTAACAAGTCTGTCAGCCATTTGGGCAAAGTAGTTTTTTTCATGATGTTTATTCTCTGGTGTTCTCTAGATCCTAGAGAAAGTGTTCACCAGACTAGGCACCACAAAATATCCTCATTCCAGAATACATGAACACTGAAAAAAATACTAATACATATACCAAAATACTAAGGTCAAAAGATTTCAGTTGAAAGATGATCCCAATTTTAGTAGTATTTCTTCACTTTAAGGTTGCTTCTGTATTGCAGTTTATTAATGGCAGCATGTAAATATTGACATACAAACATTATAGGCATCAGATTAATAGTACTAAAATACTTGTGAGTATGGTATCATAAAATTATGCTTAATATATAAAAATCTTCAAGTGTAATCCTAATTATATTGCATATATATAATACCTTTGCAGGGGTGAGAATATAAACACCTACAGAAAAATCTTAGGAGAAACTACTCTTAAAAATGTATACTTGTTATATTTGAGTATGAAATCATCTTCTATCTTTGGTACTCTTATTTTTTGAAACATATAGCCATATATTTTTACATTTTAAAATGAGGATAATTAAATTCTTAGGATTCATTATAAATTTAAATATAAAGCATGAGTGAGTAGCTTTGACAGATATGTTAATGGGTTGATTATTTTCGTGTAGTATACTGAATCACAAGGCTGAGCAGATGAAACAGATGTCTATGTACAACAATTCTTTTTTTTTTTTTTTTTTTTTTTTTTTTTTTTTTTTTTTTTTTTGAGACAGGGTTTCTCTGTATAGTCCTGGCTGTCCTGAAACTCACTCTGTAGACCAGGCTGACCTCGAACTCAGAAATCCCCCTGCTTCTGCCTCCCAAGTGTTGGGATTAAAGGCATGTGCCACCACTGCCTGGCAATGTACAACAATTCTAAAGGTTTAAATGTTGTCAACTTAGAACACATACAACTAGTCAAAGTACATTTATTGATTAATATTTATTAATTCAAAACATCTCATACAGGCAAAATGATATTTTAAAATTCTAATATTTGGTACAAGAAAAACTATGAGCCATAAAAGAGAAGTTTCTAGTATGTACATAATAGATTTTTTAAAACATTTTATAAAATCTAGATGTGAATTGGGAACAACTGTTAAGAAGGCACTGTGTGAGATCTTAAACAAGTTTTTGTCTCTTCTTAGCCAGAGTCTGTGTAATTTGGAGCTGCCTCACTATCTCTAAGTGCTGTAATAGGGGATTGAATAGATGCTATCACAATACAATGTGGATTTCAGCAATTGGTCCCAAAAAAACTACTAATTTTGAGTTTAGTTAACTTCTTTGGAAAGATATTGCAATGGTTTGCTTAGTGATTAAAAAAATAACCTATGATTTTAAATACATTTTCAAAATTTATGTTTTATAAACAGACAGATAAACTTACATAAAGATATTTTACTGTATGATTGGGTTGTAAAAATAGGTAAGTAGATATATACATAGAGAAAATATGAAAATTAAAAATTTATTTTACTACAGATTTGTAGATTCAGTTTCTATTCTTGCTAAACACAAGAGTGCTCCCATTTTCTGAAGTTCTTAATGAAACTACTCAGTCTAAAACCATGTGCTAATCTCCTTGACTAGACTAACACCTTTCATATGCATTTAAAGAAAAACATAGTAATTATTTTATTTTATTTTCTGAAGAGAGAGAGAGAGAGAGAGAGAGAAAGAGAGAGAGAGAGAGAGAGAGAGAGAGAGAGAGAGAGAGAGAGAGAGAGCACAACCAAAGAACTGCTTACAAAGGTCTGGTTATCGATCATCTGGTCATTCCTCCTTTCCCCCAGGTGAGAAGGCAAGTATACAGGAACACAAGTGTACTTATGAATTTCTCAATTGTATCATATATGATAGACACCAAGTTTCATATAAGATACTGCACCAGTAATGGTCCTTTTAGCCTGGTGAGATCCTCAGATAAAAGATGGTGAGCTTGACAAACTCAGTTTGATCTCTGGAACCCATATGCTTGAAAAAGAAAACCAACTTCCAGAAGTTATCTTCTGCCCTGACCATCACATTCACATGTGCCCAAGCACATACATTTACAAAAACTAAACAAGTCAAAAAGTACATTTCTTATATTCAGTGAGTGTATTTTCCCAAATCTTCCACATAATGAGAGTTAGTCTAAAGCAGCCTTTTAAAAGTAAAATTATAAATGCATTGTAAACAGCACTTAATTCCTTTCAGAAGAATAATCATTTGAAATGTTAATTCAACACTAAAAAACACAACAATCACAAAACAGGTCTCAATCTTTTGATATTAAATGAATGGACAGGATGAAAATAGCATCAGGAATAATGAATATTTTCATAGTTACACATGATTTTCTTAACAAAATTCTACAAAATATTAGAGATCAAATTAACAAATTATGAATAGTAACTTGGGAGACATGAAAAAAGATTACTTTATCTATGATAATAATGAGGTAAATTCAGCCATAGAGTCCCTGTGCACTATATATTCTCTGGACTATGTAGCATCAGGATTAGCACAGTATAAGATTGGAACTTTTATTTTTATCATTGTCAAGAATTCTTCTAGGGTCCTCAATTTTCTTCTTGCTTCTCTTTGGAGCAGGGAAAATTAATTTATTTGTCAGGCACTTCATTTTAGTCTAAAGTTTATCCCAATTAAATATACCTACTGTGCTTGCAACAAAGTGCCTTATCTTTTCATCAAATGTACAAATGTTTACTTCCATTTGCTATACTTTCAATTCAATAAAAAGTTCTTTTAATAGTGAAAGATAAATAAATTGCAATGTTTGCTTACTTTTTTTTTAAATTTTGAACTCAGTGTTTCTCAAAATTTCAACTGCATATATTATGTAGAAAGTTTAAACTGCACTGACTTTGGGATCACTGTCCTTACTGGCTTGAGCATCACTAAATGCTCTGAGATTCTGCTGCAGAGGTGAGGACAATTTCTTTGGTTATGGGGAAATAAATGATTGAAATATTGTGTGACTTCAAGGGAACCATGTTTACTGAATTCCTGAATTTCTTTAAAATAACTATACTTTACATATGTAGAAAATGGAAATCTGAAAAAAATGTAAGGTGTAAGATTTGAAGGCTGATGAGGAATAGTTACCACTTCTGCAAAATAAAATGATCTAATACAGCCAGGCTATGGTGGTGCACGCCTTTAATCCCAGCACTTAGGAGGCAGAGGCAGGCAGATTTCTGAGTTTGGGGCCAGCCTGTTCTACAGAGTGAGTTCTAGGGCAGCCAGGGCTACACCGGGAAACCCTGTCTCAAAAAACAAAACAAAACAAAACAAAACAGATCTAATACACTACTTTGAAACTCCACTTGTAATATTTTATATAATTATGAATAGATGATATTAATTCTCCAAAGAAAACTCTTCAAAATGTGCTCTCAAGTCATTGCATAGTAGTGAAAGATGATAACCAATAAGCTAGAAAGGAGTTATCAGACTCTATGTGAAAGAGTCTTGACTTAATAGTTATTAGTGTGTATTATTTAAAAGAATATATTTGTGTGTATACTTACATGTTTCTGTATGTGCATATCTAAGCATACACAGTCTATGACTTAGAAAATTATTGATTTCTTAGCTATTCAGTGATAGGAATGAGCTATTCATTCAATAGCAACTCTATTTCAACTATTGAATTTAAATTGTCTCCTTGGCTATTGTTCTGAGAATTTATGGTATTGAAGAATAATGACAGTTATTCTTCTGGTCTGTCCCCTAGAATATTGCATATTTTATCATAAGAAACCTTTGCTTTGAGAAGATTTGCTCAACTATGTTAATGTAACTATTCTAAAAAGATGTAAATTGGCTAGGCTAAATAATGATGCTTGCAGGTTAGGAGTAGTAAATGCACTTTGACAGTGCATCTAATATTTTCAATAAATATATTATAAGCTTGTTGGCCCATTATATCTTAAGCAAAGGAGCATCTCTACATCTATAGCTGTTGATCTAAACCTATAATGTAGCTATATAATCTATGTTACCTTGAGAATAAATGTTTGGGTTAAAAAAACAAAGTCAAGTTTAAGGCCAAACAAACTTTTCTTGAAAAACTGTGAATGACTCTTCTAAACCTTCCCTCAAGAAGTAAGTGTAAACTTCCCTATTGCCCTTTCTTCTAGAAACATATCAACTGTGTGGGTAATCACACCATTATACATATTCTTATGTCCTATTTACCTAATTGTAACAGAGTGAATTGTAGGTAAAAGCAGACTCTAAGAAATTCCTTGCTTATGCCAGGAAGAAGACTACCAATGTTGAGAAGAAAGGGTAAGATGGAAAGCATAAACTTAGAAGCATAGATAATAGAAACAGACCTTGCATGGTAATTCAGCTTGCCTTGCCCTGCCCTTCCATTTGGAAACTGCATTGTAGTTTTTCTTCTCATTGCTGAAATAAATCTTGACTAATTACTTGGTCTTCATGTTCCCAGGAGAGAATCATTCTATGCTGTAAACACAAGATTTGAAATGAGACTGCTTCTGAGGTTGGGTGTTGGGAAAGAGGAAGAGCAGCAGAAATGTCATTCCCTTCTATACCACAGACCAGCATTTTCCAACAGGATGGTCTTCACTCTTAGGAATGCTTTGTAAACATTAATGACACACAATAATAACAAGTCAACACTGAACTCTTGAACCATGGCTAGTGGGACTGAAAATCTAAGTTATTCAAAGATATTATAAAGGGCAATTAAAGGCACTTTGAACACAATAAATTGGCTGTATTTTCTCCTTATTAGTAACTGTTAAATAACAGTACATAACTAATTAAAAGACTTGTTTTAGAGGCAATTCAAAAGCCAAATAAATCATTTATAAGGTGACTAAATTATTCTCTGTAGGTAAAGTACTGTAGTTCCTTTTCTCAACCTATGAAGAAAAACAGATGTGAAGTAAGAAAGATCCCTACAAACTACAGTTCTGCAGCAGGCTAGCCAAGTGTCACATCAGACACACTGTTTTATTGACATCGGCCAACCTCGGCTACCATAAAGTAAGGATAATTATTCCTGCTCCAGAGTTCTACTGCACAAAACTAAGAGAAAGACATTTGTGAAATTCTGACCATATTGCCGGAACATGATATTGATCTTTAATAATTGTTCTTTTGTTTCTCTACTACTACACATAATTGAGGCCATGAGTAATTAATCATTTGAAAAGAAGGCTAGGATAAAAAACTCAGATGACAGCAGATGCTGGAGAGGTTGTGGAGAAAGAAGAACACTACTTCATTGCTGGTGGAATTGCAAGCAGGTACAACCACTCTGGAAATCATTGTGGCTGTTCCTCCAGAAATTGGTCATAGTTCTAGCAGAGGACCCATCTATACCACTCCTAGGTATATACCCAGAAGATGCTCCAACATGTAATAAGGACACATGCTCCACCATGTTCATAGCAGCATTATTTATAATAGTCAGAAACTGGAAACAACCCAGATGTCCCTCAACAGAGGAATGGATATAGAAATTGTGGTACATCTACACAATGGAGTACTACTCAGCTATTGAAAACAATGAATTTATGAAATTATTAGGGAAATGGATGGATCTGGAGAATATCATCCTGAGTGAGCTAACCCAATCACAAAAGAACACACATGATATGTACTCTCTGATAAGTGGTTATTAGCCCAGAAGTTCTGAATATACGAAGTACAATCCACAAATCACAAGAAACTCAAGAAGAAGGAAGACCAAAATATGGACACTTCATTCCTTCTTAAAAGGGGGAACAAAATACCCATGGAAGGAGATGCAGAGACTAACTATGGAGCAGAGACTGAAGGAAGGACAATCCAGCCTGATGTAGCTGTCTCCTGAGAGGCTCTGACAGTACCTGACTGATACAGAAGTAGAGGCTCACAGCCATCCATTGAACTGAGTACAGGGTCCCCAGTGAAGGAGTTAGAGAAAGGACAGAAGGAGCTGAAGGGTTTGCAGCCCCTTAGGATGAGCAATAATATGAACTACCTAGTACCCTCAGAGCTCCCAGGGACTAAACCACCAACCAAGGAGTACACATGGTGGGACTGATTGCTCCAGCAGCATGTGTACTGTAGAGGATGGCGAAGTCGGTCATCAATGGGAGGAGAAGCCTTGGCCCTGTGAATGTTCTGTGCCTCAGTATAGGGGAATCCAGGGCCAGTAAGTGGGAGAAGGTGGGGTGGTGACCAGGGGGAAGGGGTGGGAACAGGGGTTTGTTCTTGTTGTTGTTTTTTTGTTTTTGTTTTTTTTTTGAGGGGAAACTGGGAAAAATAACATGTAAATAAAGAAACTATCTAATAAAACTAAAAAAAAAAAAGAAGAGTAGAATAGGTTTTTTCCTACTCAGTCTGCTCTTTGGTTTATTTTAAAGTAAAATGGTAAAAGGTGCTGGTAAATTAGTGTTTTATTGATTCAAAGTTGATTTTTTAATTTAGTGGCTTGCTGTTGGCTATGTTACACCTAGTGTCAGGGAGGCATGGGGATAAATGAAGCTTAATGTTCTAGCTTAATATAAGTGAATCTTACAAACATAGTCATTGAGCAAGAATGCTCCATAAACCTCATAAATACCCTGATATGAACTTGCAAAAGACCTGTTCAAGTGCTGAAGAAGACAGACACTAGATTTGACTTAATCTTTATAGCAATATAGCAATTAGAAACAAACAGAGCTCCTGAATGCTGTCTAAAGTTATTCCTGTGAGGACTGGTGTGTGTAGTCTTTGTCTATGTAGTGTCTGTATAAGTAATTTGACAAACTTCTCAGCAAATAAAGACTCTATTTTTTTGTTTTAAAACACAGTTAGCTAAACACACCCTTACACCTGCTGACATGATATTTGGATGCAGATTTCCAGGTTGTGCCTACTTGTCAGTTTTTCTTGACACTAAACTAAACTCAGCAGTTTGGATCCTAAATATACTTAAACACTTCTTCCAAAGTTTATCTAGAGAAGATATTCCTGAATTATACAAAAGACTTAAACACTTTTGGAAAACAGCTATGTAAAGTACAAGTTTGTATAAATGGAGTTACATTTTCCTTACCAATGATCACAGTTTCTTCAGTTTGAGTAATTTTCTTTATGCCTATCTTTGAAGCCTGAATGTACAAAAGAGATTTGTTCAACAGTTCTCAGTGACTCACAGATAATTCTGTAGGACACCAAAAGAATATATTTATGGTATGTTTTTTCATAAAGCTAAAAGAGTTCTGAACTTATTTTATAATTATAGATATATTGGTAAATAGCACCCTGTTCCCAAGTGTGGACTGCAGTGACATTTGGTAAGATGTCTATAATCAGAGAGCTCCAATGAATTTCAACTCCAAAAAGGCCCCTAAGGGTGTTACTGTGTTGTAATTCACAGCCCCTTCCCTACCTGAATTTTCTGTAAACAGCCTACGCATCTCCTGAAGAGGCCTGGCTTGGAGGATCTCTGTCTGTGATCCTGATGACCTCTAGAACTGTTTCTTGCAAACCTCTTGCTTGTTCTGAAATCAGTGAGTGTAATTACTCTTTCAAATCAATGTTTCTACTTGCTCAACAGAATGACAAAATAACTTGTTAAATAGCATGCCTGATTTACATATCTAAGAGTCAACAAAGGCTTTGTGTGCTATTGATTATATCTTTTAGGTGAAAAAAAATGCAATTTATTGGATGGCTGCCAAAGCCTAAAATAAAAGAGGTAATTAAGACCACGCTGTTGTCATAATTTTATAGCAAAATACACTGTGCTTTCAGAGAAAACATGCTGCTTTATCTGGAGCTGCTTTATTCATAATCATAAGACTAATGTCTATGGGAAAAGCAATATTGAAAATGAGTTATTTGGAAATAGACTTCAAATTAATAGTTTCTATTTTAACAAATATTTGAAAAGCACATATATAGAAACATATGCCCATATATACCCTTTATGTTTTTTATAATCAAGAATTATTTTTATTTACTTTTCAATGTATTTTACATACCTTCTCAGGATTTAGCTTACAATTATTTTAGGAGGTATGAAACTATAATATTTTAAAAGAAATGATGAAAAAGATAGGAAGAGGGCTAAATTTATATATTTATGTTCTTTCTGGATATATGTTACTATATTTTCATTAAAGAAAGTTTAATCTATGATTCCAATTTTAAAATATAGGTATAAACATTTTGACAGAGGATCTTTCCAAGCACAGCTGGCCTTACACTGGCTAGGTGATTAATGCTGACTTTGAGCATTTGATCCTTTTCCTTTCAGTACAAGTCCTGAGGATGCAGGTGTGTGTCACTGCACCTGGCATGAGCTCAATTTTTAAATTTTTATTAATAGATTTTCTTTTTCTATCCTAGCTGTTTGGAGGGAAAGAAAGTATTTCACAATCAATGGCAGCTTTTATGGAGTAAAGTTACAGTTCACAGAATAATTAATAAACTTTTGACAAGATTCAACATGTAGATGTTCTTTAATAATGAGCAAGTTGTAAACAATCATATTCATATCTTTCAGATTTATAAGTCTTTCTTGAAATTTGTAGAAATTTTATTTTTTATTTTATCTATTCTTTGAAAACATCATGCACATATATATTACATTCTGATTATATTTACCTTCTCCAAAATCCCCTTCCACTTGTCTCTTATGTCTACTCTCCCAATGGGTCCCCCCCACACCATCATATCTTTTTGTCTTCTTTTGTGACCCAGGGAGTTTAACTGGAGCTTTATGCATTGGCATGGGTATGGAACAATCTACTAGAGATTAACTCATCAGAAGCTAAATCACTAAAGACAAGGACCCACTTTCATCTGTAGGTCATCAATATCTCCAAAGATCCCAAAATCAAAGGAAAGATTATATTTACTAACCAGGTCTTTGCATCAGAATCATGAGAAAGTTCAGGAACTGGAGGAAACTGAGGTAACTTCTTCAGTGTCAGGTCTTGTAGAGGCCCTCTCTCACTGCTAGACACATTCCCACAGTTTGTGGGACCATAACTCTAAAGTCAAAACCTTGGAGGATAAGTAGCTGCTTCTTTTGATCTGGAGAAAGAAGCAATGTATCATCTACCTCTGGATGAGAAAAAAAGTACCTCATATCTCATGGTTTGTACCCAAGCAAAAATATGTTCTGCAAGAAAACAATAGAAACTCTGGTAACTATGGCCTCTTAGAAAGTGAAACATACATTGTCATAAGTCCTTCTACCTATTAATGTTTATGTTTTATAATAAGTTGCTATTCTGATGACCTAATTTCATATATGACTTTATTTTTGTCTCTGAAATTTTTAAATACACTTTTATGGAGTTTTCTCTTTTTTTTATTTATTTATTTATTTTTTTTGAGTTTTCTCTTTTAAATATAAACTGTGGAGAGGTTTTTTTTTTTTTTGGCCTGTGTATTCAGTGTTGTTTATGAAGCTTGTACTTAGATGGCCATCTCTCCCCAGATTAAGGTATCTCTCTGTAATTCTGCTTATAATATTTTCCATACCTTCTATGCATAAATTTTAAATTCTGCTTTTCATTATTTACTAAAGAGTCCATATTTCTCATTTTACTTTTTATTAGCTGACCTTCATGTTTTACTAAATATTTCCGTCTCTGTCTTCAAGAACTTTGCCCATTCTAGATACAATACTTCCACATTGCTTTTAATTTAAATTGATTTTTTTTATTTCCAGAATAAGTTTTTCTTCACTGTTCATCTCTTTATGAAATTTTGTTTTCTTTTAAACTTTTTATTAGTTCTTTAATAATTTTATGTTTTGATTATAAGCACCCCATCCCTAAATTTAATAAAATCTACTCCCCATGAACTCAAACTTGTCTTTCTCTTTTTTTTTATTTTTAAACTCACTAACCCATGAGTCTAAATAATGAATATGTAGATTCCCAAAGGCATAGTTGAAACTGACTCGCCCCTTCCCTGCAGCTACCAATTGATAATATGTCCTTCCCTAGGGGTTGAATATATTGCCAAACTTCATTCTTCATGTATAGTGGTTCTGGGCTAGAATAAGTCCTTTTGTATGCTTTCAGAATTGCTGAGTTCATTCATTCATCTGTCTTGCTATTCTAGAAAACACTCTTTCTTTATAGTCATGCTTCTGCTCTTATAGCCTTTCCTTGCCCTCTTTTGCAACAATACGATGCCTGAGCCTTTTTGAGAAGACAGGGTGGTATACATCTTCCATTTCATTCAGTTATTTTCTTGGAATTCTCTTGAAATTAATTTGGTAGTCTGTGTTCTCTTCTCTTTGGTTTCTTTGAAAATATTTATGAACACTTTTAAATTATTTGGAATTTCATATGTCAGTTTTTTTTTTTTTTTTTTTTTTATGGTTTTTCGAGACAGGGTTTCTCTGCGTAGCCCTGGCTGTCCTGGAACTCACTCTGTAGACCAGGCTGGCCTCGAACTCAGAAATCCGCCTGCCTCTGCCTCCCAAGTGCTGGGATTAAAGGCGTGCGCCACCACCGCCCGGCCATATGTCAGTTTTATTGTGGGCCATTACTATGGGCTTCATAAGATTTTACAGAAGACATGTTTTGTTTTTTTATGTTGCTTATTGTTCTGCATTGCAGCTTGAGCATTTGAAGTTAGGTTTTGTGTGTGTGTGTGTGTGTGTGTGTGTCTGTCTGTCTGTCTGTCTGTCTGTCTGTCTGTCTGTGTGCATGCACATGATAGGCATTTATCTGTCTGTCTATCAAGAAAGAAAGATTACATTTAGACTCACTTTATTTTTCAGTATCAATATTGACAATGCTTTAAAGAGTCTAGGATGTAGTAGAGATGATGAGTAATTTTCTTCCATCAGACTAGTGGTTAGTCACTGATCTTTATCTTCAGTACTTCTTCTGAGAAAATAATATTGTCTTTAAAATAGTCAATTGTCATAGTTAGACACTCTATGACAATAGAGCAAGTGTTAACTAACAAAGCAATAATCTCTTAAAAACCTATCTTTTTTAGGAGTGAAGGAACACAGATAGTACTGCGTATACTAATGAACTAGTCCCTGTAAGTAGGAGTGAACTGGGAAAATGAAAGGAAAAAGTTGTAAAATATGAATATCAACTAAGATTGAATTACTAAAGATGAAACAGAAAAGGAGACATGATATGGAATAATATAAAGGTGGCATAAAGAGAATAGTAGGAGCAATAGGAGGACTGAAGAAATTTTTGATAAAGGTCTTTATATAGGGAGTGATAATAACAGGAAATCAAGTCATATCAAGCAATAACATCTCAGGAAGCTGAAACACAAATAACAAGCAAGAGTGAGGGGGGAATAAAAAGGAATTCCTGCACTACCAAGAAGGCCTGAGCAGAAATGCTAAATTGACAATTGCTATCAAATAATGGAAGAATTGAAGTAGATGGGAGAGATAGTGTGATGGGGATATAGGATTTGGAAAGTGCTTAGCTTTATTGGATTCAGCTTGAGTCTTTCCTTTCCCAGTTTTCAGAAACTTGTCTAACTGAAGAGGATTCTCTGAGATGTGTTGTCATGTTCTCTCCTTTATATCTTCCTTTGATGATTGAATTAGTAATGCTGATATGAATGTAAATGAAATCAGATGCTGATCAGATGCTTTGTGTTGTGCAGCACTTCCTAGTGTCTCATATGGTGCTTGTAGTCTGGGTGAATCTTTCTATGTAGAATTTTTTTCCCATCATGTTTTCAACTTAGTGGATGCTGCATGATTCTACTCAAAGTTTCTTTTACATAGCTATATTCTGGTACAAGGTTTCTGCATGGTATCTGGAGATATACTCTCTCAGAAGAAACAGACATTCAAGATTTGTTTCTGGATTGAAGAATAAATTTCTAGCATACTGTTGCATCTCAGTTTCCTTTGAGATTAACACTTTTCAAATTTAGAGGGAAGATCTTTAAGGAACAGGATATTGCCACATCTGGCGTGGCTGTGTAAAGGGAAAAGTAACAGTTCCTGCCCCTGTAATGTCACCAGGTGGTTTATCCCCATGATCTCCACGTGTGCTGATGGTTGCTGTTGCCCTGAAACTAATCTTCTGTCTCTCCTATTTTAATTTCCATATCTCTTGGAAATATAATGCCCCCATTACCCAGAGCTAATCTGTGGGTCCATTGTAAATGAAACCGATGTGGTTCTCAGGAATGAGAAATGGAGATGATCATGAAGCTGTGAAGGATGAGGCTTTCTGCTTGGCCTTTAGGGCCATGAGAAAGATTCTGGGCAGCATAATCACAGAAGCCATAAGAGCCTACATGGTCCTTTGTACAAATTGCTCATTGTGAGACTTGGCCTTGAATTTGGCATAATGAGGAGAAACATGTACCCTCTGGTCCAATGACTGCTGCATGAATTAGTCAGGATGAACATGTGGGCACCAAAGATAGAGTTAAAAGAAAAAAAGGCAAGGGCAGAAAAAGAAGAAATCTATGAAATACAAACAAATGATAGGTATTTTATCTTACAGGAGAAAGGCTTGTATATATGATCTAGAAACAAATAGTATTAGAAGGACAATACATGAGGCTATTGAATTGTTAGGATGGGAAACAATGATTAGTGAATTAAAAGATGATATATAAGCATAGAAAAAGCAAGTGCCTCTTCTAGTTACTTGAATGATTGCAGATGACAATGCCTTATTTTCTTGATTAAATTTTAAAACTTTGAAATAAATCATGTTAACCTTAGTATTCTCTCACCTTTCTGTTCTTACATGAATGTGGTTACTAAGGACTGTCATCTGCTGTACTAGGAAACTACAAGAGATGGGCTCAGTTACCACAACTTTAAGGAAATATGCTTTAGCTTGGTGTTTGGTTTGTGTTTTAGGGAAGCAGGAATTAGGAGCAATGATCCAATATGCAAAAAACTTATGTAAATTTAAGGACATCTAAAAATATTAACAATGATTAACAATGATGAAAGTCTTGCTGATATAGCTCTAGTAAATAAAATACTGGGTTCTGTCTCACTGGTTGGGAGAAGATAAAAGAATGAAAAAGGAGAAGGCAAAAGAATGAAAGGGAGGAACAAAGAAGGAAGAATGATGAGTATCTTTGGGAAAAGAGAGAGTACTTGAACTGACAGCTTCCACCATCAACTGACTCTGAGTCATTGAATTAGCATAGCTCCCATTCTTGTCTTTCTCAGGACCCTCCTTGCACTGCAGCTGTATATCTGAATGTTGTTAAGAGGAAATAAAAGAAACTGATGTTCTTCACACTTTCTCTCCTGCTATGGAAGCTTACTAAACTCAGGAAGTAAAGGATTCAGTGGCTTCAAGAAGTCCTTGAAACTGACAAAACTTACTAGGCTCCTCCCTCTCCACTGTTATATAAACAGTAAGAACTGCTAAATGTCTTCTCAGATAATAGAGCTGCCTAGAATGGGCTCAGCTTAATCAAGCCACCAGGCAGACACAGATCAATAAAGCTGTCTGGAAAAAGCAGTGACCTGACAAACTGTTCAGAAAAGGATCAAACCAACTGAACCAGTCTTCTGGAAAAGTATTCACCAACCTGATGAGTCAACTGTAGGCTGTCTATTATACACGATTTTTCCAGCTTTCATGAACATCACCTATGTTGGACTTCTCACATGCAGCTCTATTTGAGTCATTTCTTCTACTGCAAGTAACCCATCACATACATTGCTGTAAGAACCCTCCTCCAAGGGGTGGGGGAGAAAAAACACCTCATTGGTTGAACAGATGGAAATTTGGTGATCTTTATCTAATCTAGATGGGGTGAGTAGATGTTTATTTTTCTCTCCCTTGGGATTGTGTTAAAAATTTACACAGAACCAAAGACAAAGGAAAACCTTAGATTTAGATTCCTATTGAATGTTTGTGGGGACCCATAATAATTCAAGCTGTCTTCAAAGCTGCTTCAACACACTCTTGTATTTACTATGTGTATGCTATAAATCTACCCTGTCATTAAAGGAATAGCTTTCACAATTCTTTGTTTCAGCTGTAGAAATACAGAAGCAGCAGGTATTTTAATATGTTAATACCAAAGTAAACTTCCCTTTAGATTAATACTCTGGAGACATGAAATTTTGGAAAACAAATTTTACTATATTACTAGGTAAAATGTTTTAGATTACTTATTTTAAATAGCATAATTATTTGATTTATCCTCTACAAGTTAATCTTAATTTAAACCATGCACACTTAGACACCTACACACATATAAACATGCACATGCACAAAATAAAATTTAAAAATGAATAATATTGAAGTCTAAAATTTGGTGTCTGCCATTATAGTAGTATACATTTTGGTTCTCCTCAAGAGAAATACCAAAACAATGCATGGGACACCCCATGCCTCTGTGCAACTGCTTGAGTGAAAGAAATCATAATCTAGTGTTTGCCAAGGCATTCACTGTACCAGGATTGTCTTTGGTGGTTCTTACTGCTATTGGCTTTAGTTTGTACTAGTAACAACTTTGTCTTCACTGGAAGGCATTCACAATCAAGTAAAAAGGAATGAATTAGGAAGTCTATGACATCTATTAATATTACCAAATGCAAATATGATTAATTAAACTTGAGCAAACAGAAGATTATTCATTAATTTGATTGTAAATGTTGGAAAATATTTTCATTGAATTAGTGTTTACATTATATGTGATAAATTCTTCTTCATAGTGATAAGCTTAATAATTGAATATATAACATATTTACATTTTTTGTAATTTTGTATATGCTTTTATATATTTTATATAACTAAAATACTTAGAGTAGTTAACACACATTATTTTTAATTAAGAAGTTCTCACTTCATTCTCTACTCTGAAAATGCTCAAGTGTCACCAATATTAAAATTGTCACTCCTAATTTGATGACTTACTGACAAGCACACCTGACTTCTGACTTCCCTCCCAGTGAAATTTTCAACTCCACAGATACTAAGGTACAGGAAGTCATCGTTCCATTTCTTCATGATCTTGGTAGAAGACTTGGCTTGTCTCTCTTCCTTGTGTCTGTCCATCATCAGTTATAGATGGGAATTACCACAGGCTCTGCATTGTCCTGCCCCCAGATTCTGAATTGATGGTTGAAAACATTTGAAATTATAGGGCTCATTGTATTTCATTTCCTATTCTTTTAGCTAATTGTGCTTTTTTCTCCATAGATTACTTTTTTAACATATCCATTTTCAAATATTTTAGTTTATTCTTTAGTTGTTTCATATGGGTGGGATTCATGAAATTTATGAGAGAAACAACCCTCTATATTTTTAAATTCAGGCTTTCTAGAGGGTGTAACATTGATAACTACTAATACAGTTTACTCACCATTTACATAGTATTCTTTGTGTGAAAAACTTATACTTGTTCTGTATTATGTTAATGGCAACACATTAAGGATGATGTCAACAACCTCAATCACATTTCACTATTTTACTCCCAAAGCAATCTTATAATAAAATAATTCAGTTTATTCTTTAAATATTAATGTTGCATACCTTCCTTATATTCACATGTGTTGTATGCATCAAGATCCATTATTATATTTTTGAAATTAAGAGTTTAGTAATCATTAGAGGAGTTTAAGGAAGAAAAATGAAGATGTTTACTCATATGTTTTAAATCTGAGATTAGATTCTTCTTAATATAATTATTCCATCTATCACTTTCCTCTTGTCTGCAAGTATAATTCACATTTTAAGCTTCAAATATTTGAAATGTTTGTAAGGTTTTAGTTATTTAAACCTTTCTAATATTCTTTTTAAATGATTAGTGTTCTTTTAATTTTTTATTTTATTTTTATTTTATTTTTTGCACTCTATATTCCTCTCCCACATATCCCCATCCATACTCAGACTGCACCACATCCCACACCTCCACCCCATTTCCATGTGGATGCCTCCACCCCCACCCCACCTGACCTCTAAACTCCCTGGTGTCTCTAGTCTCTTGAGGGTTAGGTGAATCTGAATGAACAAAGACCAGGAAGTCCTCTACTATATGTGTGTTAGGGGCTGGTGTAAGCTGTCTGTTTGGTGGCCCAGTGTTTGAGAGATTTCAGGGGTCCAGACTAATTGAAACTGCTGGTCCTCTTACAGGATAAACCTTCTCCTCAGCTTCTTTCAGCCTTCCCTAATTCAACAACAGGATTCAGATGCTTCTGTACATTGTTTGGATACAAATATCTGTATCTAATTCTTTCAGCTGCTTGTTGGGTCTTTCGGAGGGCAGTCATGATAGATCCTTTTTTGTGAGTGCTCCAAAACCACAAGCTGGAAACAACCTAGATGTCCCATGACAGAAGAATAGATACAGAAAATGTGGTTCATTTACACAATGGAATACTACTCAGCTATTAAAAACGAGGACATCCTGAATTTTGCAGGCAAATGGATAGAACTAGAAAATATCCTGACAAGGTAACTCAGACCCAAAAGGACATGCATATTATATACTCTAATATTCTTTAATTTCTTACAAATGATATAAACCTGGGGATTAACTATTTTTTTACTGATTCAAAAATACCCAAAGAAAAGAAACAAGAATCAAAGAAAAATGAGCCACAGATAAAACAAGCAGAAATGTGTCATGTTCAAGTTGAACAAACCTAACAATCAAACCAAATGCTTCAATTCTTTAACTGAGAAATCTTCAGGTTTGATTAAAAGAATAATAAATCTAATAATACAATATTTTCATAAAACACATTGTTAAAATAAAATGCTAATAAGCTAAAGATAAAAATATTGAGAAAGGCATATCATGCATACTAACATTATTCATAAAAAATCTAGAGTAGCTGCTTTATTATCAGGCAAAATAGATTTCAGATAAAAATTTAAAAAGAAAGCTAAAGGATGATTTCATAAGGATATAGGAGTAAATCTAACAAGCTAGTATAAGATAATAAACACATCTTTACTTAATAAGAATGTACATTATACAAGAAAAACTTGCTGATTATAATACTCTTCTTTCAAGAACTGAGTAAACAATTACACAGATAATTAGTAAGAAAACAAAGACTTTACACAGCCATGAATATCAGTGTGCCCTAAACAACAGTTATGGAACACTGCCCACCAAGAGCAGAATGCATGTTTTTCTCAAGTGCACATGAAATGTTTACAAAGATTGTCCATATGCTGGGTATAAAGAAAGACTCAATAAACTTAAATTGATTCAGAACATAAAAATCCCTTTTCTATTCAGAAGAAATTAGCTAGAAATCAATTACATAAAGATATCTTGAATGCAACTGATTATTTGGCAGCTACTGAACATGCTTCAAATAACCAATATTCACAGAAGAGTTGAAAAGGGAAATTGGATGCTTTACAATGGAAGAAAATGAAAATAGTATACAGCACAATAGATGAGATATTACTATTCAGAGACACACCCAAGGCACAATCACTCACATTTAAGAGAAGTTCTCAAATAATCTCCTCTTAGGGAAAACATAGAACAAAGAAGTTATAAAGTAAGTGTAACATAACAAATTCTAGACAATAAAAAGAGTAAAAGAAAATAAAGAGCTAGTTTTCAATCAATTTAAAAAACTGATTAGTTGAAAACACTAGTTTTAAAGCAGTACCCTAGCTGTTCAGAAAGACAAAAGAGATAAAATGCATATTAGTTGTACTTGCTTCAAGAATAGGACCAGCAGTTCAATTTCTATGAATAATTCAAATACAATAGGGCATGTTAGATTACCTTTAAGGTTCACTAGGCACAATAGGTAAATACATTGAAAGCAGAAATCCTCAAAGTCAATGCCCAAAGATATATGGAAAGAACATCTCGGTGACAAAGCAAATAGCTGCAAAATCACTGCTCAGGAATTAAGCCTTGGGAAAAGCTTAGAAAAGACCAGTCTTTCAGTGACTAGATAGAGTTATATAGAAGAAAGTTATGTGATTATTGGAATAATTCTAAATGTGCTTAACAAAAGTGAAAAAACAAAACTCTATTAGGCAAACTTTTTCATGTTTATTATCATGATAAACAGAGATTCTTGGTATTATTAGGTGATGAACAAAAAAGAATAAAAAGTACATAAGTTACAACAGATCAGCTATGAATAAAGGCTTTAATATTTAGAAGTAATAAGGTTCTGTGCCCCAGTGTAGGGGAATGCCAGGGCAAGTAAGCAGGAGAGGATGGGGTGACAAGCAGGGGGTGTGGGAGGGAACAGGGGTTTGTTCTTGTTGTTGTTTTGGAGTTTGTTTTTTTTTGTTGGAAGGGAAACTAGTAAATATGACATGTAAATAAAATATCTAATAAAAAAATAAAAATTAAAAAAAAGAAATACAGTACAAACATACATACAACACAGAGCATGATTATATTAAAGTGCAATAAAAGGTTTCATAGGTCCCTTGAGAGCTGTGAAATATTGTTTGCTCAAACCTAAAATATCAGGAGGAACTAATTTAAACCTAAGAAAACATCATCATCAAATTTTAAAAAAAGAAAAAAAAAACCTTTATAGTAAATTTTATGTATATGATGGAATATTGTACTATCATTTTTTTCCTTGGAGGGGTGGATTTGAATAATCTTCCTCTAATGTTTTATGTAGGAAACCATATTCATAGTAGAAGTGTCACTTACCATGCTTGTTCAAGCATATAACACCAGGTTAAAGGTCCCAAAGAGATAATCGGACCAATTATCTTGTTGATTTGTGTGTGTGTGTGTGTGTGTGTGTGTGTGTGTGTATACATGTGCATGATTGCAAGGGTGTGTGCTTGCTATGTAAGGCAGGAGAGACCAGGAGCCCTTTGTGACTTCATTGCCATCACTGGCAGGATTGATCATCAGGCTTTATACTCATAGAAGTGTATAGAGGTCTTTTTCCTTTCTGGATTCTATCTCAGCAGAGGTTCTTCCTTCAAAACTTCATGATTAAAAAACTGATTAATTGAAAACACTAGTTTTAAAGCAGTACCCTAGCTGTTCAGAAAGACAAAAAAGATACTTGCCTCAAGTACTTGCCTCAAGAAGGTATGTGCCTGAGATGAGTTTGTAAGATGTCGTCTGATGGTTACATTGATTTCAACCTTACCTTTCACACATCTTTATAACTGGAAACTTCACCCAGTCTCATCACCAATAATATCTTTAGGTCTTGGTCTTCCTCCTGACTCTGTGTGAGAAAGGAAACAACTCACTGATGGATTCCATGACTCACCAGAGTTATTTGGTGCATCTATCTACCAACTGGCAATTATTCCTGCTTCCTCACAGTGGAAAGCTCACCTGTATGAACAAATTAATGTATATCTTACAAGAAGAAAGGTCGGTGTCTATTATCTTAATCATTTAATGGGGCTTTCCACTCTGCCATCCTACCTGCGATTCTGGCCCTGTTTCCCCTATATAATACTGACTCATGTAACCTTATGCAAATATCTTAATGTTTATTTTACTAATCTTTAATTCTGTAGTTTTAGCAAACATCTTTACAAAAAATGTTATTTCTAGAAGAATGTATTATTTAATTCATAAATGTGTACAGTTTAAAAAATTCTCTGTGTCAAAATCCATTTCAGAGAGAATGACTTATTTGGATTTCTGGGACAAGCTTTAAAATTCAATTCAAAGATTAATGAATTTTTGAAGAAGAAATATATTTTAAACATTTATCTCTATTCCCATTTTTAAAATCATATAAAATATTAGAAAGAAAATAAAAAAGCACAGATGTTGAAACTGTTCCTAATAGAAATTATTAATCAATATTAGAAATAACTTTTGGCAAATGATGAAAGTTTTAAAACTTTCTTTGACCTCTTGTCTATACAATCAGCCTATATTCAAAACAGGAATCACAATGCATATATATTGCATTGTACACTGTATATAAATGTATAAATCCATCCCTGGATACATATATATGTTATCAAAAGGCAAATTTGCCATAAATATTTTCTAAATTTTGGAAGCAGAGAATCTGATCTTTAAGATAAATCCCAGGGAGACATTGAAATAAATCATTAAAGCAAAAAGTAAATTTCAAAGTGATATTTCTATTTAAGGATTTTGGTATGCAGGTGCTTTTTAAAGTATGGGCTACCTTTCCTGGTAAATACCAGTATGAAGTGTACTGAGACATTGTTCTGATTCCTGCCAGATCTCTAACATCATGTCTTTTCCTCCCAAGGGAATCTGCTACACAGAACCACCCCTCCACAGTGAAAGTGAGATGAAGCACAGAACTCCTGTAAAAATTCAAAGAGATGATGTTGACATGAAATCACACTGACAAAAATGACTAATATGATATGCACTGACTTTATAAACCTCTGAGAGATTTCCTTAGACAGATACTGTCTGATTAAACTCTGTCAACCAAAGAACTAACTGCAAAATTTCCAGCAGCTCACATCAAAATGTAAAGAGGAGTTGGAAAAAATGATCTCAATCATTTTTTATATAATCTAATACATTCAAACTACTAGCCTGTCAATATAAAATCAATATGTAAATTATTCAACTTATTGTTTTACATGTTTTAAGCAAACATTTGGAAATTGCTCTGTGTCTTAGCATCTCAGTAATCTTTAGTAATTCAACTAGTCCATGTTCATAACTTCAAATAAATCACAGTGGATTAATCATGAAATTTTGGATAAAAAAGCTTTAGAGATTGATAATGTTGTTATTATATTATGACAAGGAACATGAATTACTATGGTTTTTAACTTTTATTTTTCTGACCTTTTTTAGTTTCTAAATACTTCTGTTATCTATATAGTCTGCCCATAAAGGTCGTCAATTGTAAACTCTTAGGCATTCAGTAAGAAGATCAAACAAACAAGAAACAGTATGAACACATTTCTTGCCAGTGTCACCTTAATTTTCTGCTGGTTCTATAACTTCACTTCTCTGTCATTTCCTGATCTCTGGAGGCTACTACTATTGACATGGAGTAAGTTCTTGTTGGCAAAAGCTACAGTTCACACAGTGGTCTGTGTATGATAGGCAATTATGAGCTAGTGTGTAGGAAAGGGTGTAATGCAAACTGGGGCAAAGCAATGGAGAACTAGATCACAAAAGTGAAACTGTAACTCTGATACATTCATGGTGTAAGGGTCAGAAAAATCACTGAAGAACCCAGACTCAGATAGAATGGAAAAAAGTGTTTATTCTGCAGAAACAGCCAGCATGCTAGGGTCACCATCATTTCAGAATGGCACCCCAGAAAAAAAGCAATACATCCCCTTTTATAACAGAACTACTTAATTTATTCTGAGATAACAACAAACTTAAAACCCAGAGCACATTCCAAAGAATTATAAAAACCATTAGAGGGAAGGTCATAATAAGATATATACCACAGGTGAAAAGATAGGGGATAAACTATAGTCTGGGTTTATATAGACAATTTTCAAGGACAACTTAGTCATGGATTTTAATTCTCCATGATCCTGTATGCTGGGAACAACTGATGAATGTTAAGCCTGATAATTACTCCTAGTGTATATGTATGTAAACATTCTCTGTTGTAAACCTCGTATTTAATTTATGACCTGAATTTATGTGTAATCTTGTAATGAACTTTGGACCATGTGAACACACACTTTGAAAGTAGTACTGAAAAGGAAGAGCAGAGACAGGACTCCCTCCCCTTTTCTTCCTGAGACTTTAACTTAGATGTGTGATTCCTGCCAAGACAGAGCAAAGGCTTACTTTCCCTAGCCTCCTGCTGTTTTACTATGAGGTGCTAAACACATGACTATATCTTCTAGCCTCAATCAACACAGACTGATAGATCAGCTGCAGATCAGATGGATAGCAAATATTTTTTGGCCTAGTTTCTGAGTAGAGACAAAAAAATGGAATAAAAAGGACTCTTCAATGAAAACCATGTGTTTCTTCCTACTACCAGTCCTGATGCTCTGGGTGACATACATTTGTCCTGTTCATTGGAGCCAGCTAGCTACACCTAAGACATTTTACATTAGATGAAATAAAATAGAAATAGAAAATAACAAAATATTAATAGTTGTAAGAAAAATAAGTCATGATGGCAAAATAAACTACTTGGTCTAATATAAAATTATGCCAAAAGTCTTTTTTTCACCCATCCTCTGATCTAGGGCAGAAGTAGGCAATACCAAAAATGTGAATGACAACTGGTCAGCAGGGTGAGCCTTGAACATTGATATAGAATGCTGCTTTGTTTCACATAGATGATTGAGGATATTTATTTTGTGGTGCTGGGGCAGTAGCTAGATTGAAGTTCTTTCAGTTCCCACCTGATTTCATTTTTTTATATATGTTTAGCACCTCATAGTAAAACAGCAGGAGGCTAGGGAAAGTAAGCCTTTGCTCTGTCTTGGCAGGAATCACACATCTAAGTTAAAGTCTCAGGAAGAAAAGGGGAGGGAGTCCTGTCTCTGCTCTTCCTTTTCAGTACTACTTTCAAAGTGTGTGTTCACATGGTCCAAAGTTCATTACAAGATTACACATAATTTCATATATATAATATATGTATATTATATATAATATTCAAGGCTCTAGAACTGGAGGATGATTCACTCCAGAGGAACCTCATGAGGAGAACTGACTTTCTTTTCTCTAAAACTCATCAGTTACTCATAAGTCCTCAAGGGTGGGACTCACAATGCCTTCCTCAAAATGTGCTGGTTTATTTGTTTGTTTGTTTGTTTGTTTTCTGGCTTGGTCTTGCTGGCTTTGTCTTGTGTAATTTTTGTGTGTACATCTCACTGTTGTGAGTTCATGTATGCAATTCCTCTGTCATGTTTGGCAAACATGGTTTTGCTGCACATGTCAAGTTGATTTGGCTCTTACAGTCTTATATTATCTCTTTTGTAAAACTGTCCGAAATTAAAAACATATTTCTAAACAATTTAAATAAACCTAAAAAAACTATCAAAGTCCTTAATGATCAGAGAAATGCAAATAAAAATGACCTTGAGATTCTACCATACACTAGTCAGAATGGCTAAGATCAAATCCTCAGGTAACAATACATGTTGATGAGGATAGGCAGAAAGAGGAACACTCCTGCATTGCTGGTGGAATTACAAACTGATACTCTGGAAATCATTCTGGAGGTTCCTCAGAAACTTAGAAATAGATCTACCTGAAGACCCAGCTATACCACTCTTGGGAATATACCGAAAAGATGCCCCACCATGCTACAGGGGCACATGTTCCACTATGATCATAGTGGCCTTATTTGTGATAGGCAGAAGCTAGAAACAACTGAGAGGTCCCACAATGGAAGAATGTATAAGAATGGATACAGAAAGCTTGGTTCATTTACATTATAGAATACTACTCAGAATTCCTATTAAGAATTCCTATTAAGAATGAGGACATCCTGAGTTTTGCAGGCAAATGGATGGAACTAGAAAATATCATCCTGAGTGAGGTAACTCAGATACAAAAGCACATGCATGGTATGTAATCACTAGTAAGTGGATATTAGCAAAAAAAAAAAAAAGTACAGAATACTCGAGACATAGTCCATGAAACTAAAAATGTTCAACAACCTGTTGGGCCCAAGTAAAGATACCTCAGTTCCATTGGGAGCGATAAGAAAGCAATCACAAATGAGGAGGAAGAAAAGAACCCGGGAGGGAAAATGGATGGTGGAGGGTTGAAGAGGGGAACCTAGCTAATATTGGGTGAGGGAAAAGGACTGAAGTCCTGAGGGCCATGTCAAACAACTTTTATAATGCTCATTTTTATTGTTATAATATTTTATAAATTTTAAATAATATGACAAAAAAAGAAAACAGGGAAATTGTCAACCTAGGGAGGTAGGAGGTTGTGGGAACACTCCAGAATGCACCAGAGACCTGGGAGGTGAGAGACCCTCAGGACTAAAAGGGCAGGAATGCCTGACAGTAGGGAGAGGGAACTTATAGAGCCCACTTGCACTAGAAAGACAGTATCAAATGAGGTAGGGGGGTTGCCATCTCACAGTCACAATTCTGACCCATAATTGTTCCTGTCTGAAAGAATTATAGGGATGAAAATGCAGAGGAGCCTGAGGAAAAGAAGGTCCACCTACAAAACCCAACCAATGGATAGAAGTTGCTGACCAATTTGGTTGAATTATGGAAAGGCTGAAAGAAGTTGAGGAAGAGAGTAACCCTGTAGGAGAACCAGCAGTCTCAATTAATCTATACTCCCAAGATCTCTCATAAACTGGACCATCAAACACACAACATATACCAGCTTATATGAGGCCCCAAAACATATACAGCAGAGGACTGCCAGGTCTGTGTTTAATCAGCGATGATGCACCTAACCCTCAAGAGACCAGATGTCCCAGGGAGTTTAGAGGTCAGGTGGGGTGGGTTTGGAGGTTGGGGTATCCTGTTGGAGACAGGAATGTGAGGAGGAGGTATGGGTTGTGGAACAGTATGAGGGTGGACAGGGACGGGGGATAAAATCTGGAGTGTAAAAAAATTAATTAATTAATTAATTAATTAAAAAAACTTACTA
This sequence comes from Mastomys coucha, assembly GCF_008632895.1. Classification (NCBI taxonomy): domain Eukaryota; kingdom Metazoa; phylum Chordata; class Mammalia; order Rodentia; family Muridae; genus Mastomys; species Mastomys coucha. Next base: position 149,240 of record NW_022196891.1, read on the forward strand.
TATAATGGAGAAGAATGCCTCAGAGACCAAAGATCATCAAGCCCAGTACTTTTAAGATCCCTTTGAGTGGTTGGACTATTTATTACCTTACCAATACCTCCACAATTGTAGGTTATTGCCATTTTATTTGGTTACCTATCCTCCAGAACATGGGGGTAAGACTGTTTTGGTAAAACTATTACATATATAGGCATCATAGTATGGTAAGTTGCTTTTAAGAGGAGAAAAAAACCAGAGAGATACTTTAAGTGAAGAGGAGAAAGAGAGCATAATATGGAAGAAGAGGAAGAAAGAAGACATGAACAATACTAAGGATATTTTACAAATCCAAATTGAAACATCATTTTCTATGCTTACTAAAAAGTCCTCACATATATATAGACATTTCTTAATCCCAGCACTGAGGAGGCAAGTCCAGCATATCTGTATGGTAATGAGGATAATATTGTTTAACTAGGGAATTCAGGTGAATGAATGTTCCACAATACACCAGAGCTATGACCTTATTGTAAAAATCACCAATGGCCACCATGTGAAATAACCTTTCCAGTTATTGGTCAGGAATTCTAAGAGACTAGGAGGACAAGTATGTAAAATTGGCATTGCTTTTGCTTGTATTCCAGAAGTAGAGTTTAAGACCTGTTTGCAAATTATAAAAAATTATTCAACTCCAAGTAGATTTTTATATACCTACATAGCAACTTATTGAACAGAACAAACTTAACACACACAAGCAGAGAGAGAAAATCATTGGGAGATGGTGCATATGTTCATTTCTATTTCCTCTGATACACCAGCATGTAAAATCTAGGAAAGGCCTCTAAGTATATGAGTGATGCCTACCTAACTCAATATATAACTTTTATTACCCGATGCTTTATGTTACATACACATTTTTACTGTATATACTATATTTCCAAAGGGTTTCTTTCCTTCTATTCTATCAACACCATTTGTTACAGTCAAAATATCTATTTTCACGGATATCCTTTTACTGTTCTATGTTATAAATATCTTATAAACAATTACATTTGATTACTCAAATTTGGGGAGAAAATTTTAAGTAAGCTTCTTAAAAGATAATCAGAGAATATTTTTTTCCAGGAATAATGGACTTTTTACTGTTTTCTTTTACAAGGTGCACATTGTCTTACTCTTATCTGTGTTAGAAATGGGACTGAGTCCCAAGAAATTGTCCACATAATTCAAAGAATTTTGGAAAGGCAAAAAGCTTTACTATTGCATATGGCTGTCAAATGGAGCAGTTATGCACACATACTAGGTTTCCTCACAAAAAAGTTCCAGGCCCCATTTTGAGTGGTCAGAGGCTGGTTTTACATTCTTCTAGAATTGGTAAGTTTAAAGTGACAAAGTTGCTAAACAGATCCTGCTGTTTACCAATGACTGAAATCTTCAATACATATTTCAATTTCAAGAAGTTCTGATGTTGGATGAATTCATCTTTCTGTCAAATTGATTTTTCAAAAGACTTACTTATTTTATTTCTTTTATGTGTATGAGTATTTTGCCTGTTTATGTGTGCATCATGTGTGTGTGTTTGGTTATAGTAGAAAAAGGAATCAAATCTACTAAGATTGGAGTTAAAAAACAGTTGTGAGATGCCACATGGATGCTAGGAATCAAATACTGTCCTATTCAAATAAGTAGCAGTATTCTTAACCAGTGAACTAACTTTCTCACTTCAAATAATGGTTTTTTTGTTTGTTTTGTTTTTTTTGTTGTTGTTTTTTTTTTGTTTTTCGAGACAGAGTTTCTCTGTGTAGCCCTGGCTATCCTGGAACTCACTCTGTAGACCAGGTGGGCCTCAATCTCAGAAATCTACCTGCCTCTGCCTCCCAAGTGCTGAGATTAAAGACAAGAGTCACCACTGCCCAGCAACTATTCTTTTTTAAAATAAAGTTTGAAATTAACTCTTTGGTAGAAAGACATTACATTTCTTTTAGCCATTAACAAATTAATGAATTTTATAATTCACTCAAACTATCAACAATTGAGCCAGGAAGAAAACTCCAATCAAAAGAGAGTCATAACAAAAGAGGAAGTAGAAACAGTAATAAAAAGCATTCTAACTAGAAGATGTCCATCTCAAAATGAAGTCACAGCAGAGTTCGAAATAAGAGCTACAACTAGTCACTTAAATTTCAATTCTACAAAAAATAATACAGAATGATCACTCCCAAATTTTTCTATGATCTCAGTATTAGTATAATACCCAAGCCACATAAAATTGCAACAGTGAGCCACAGCTATAGACTAACTGACAACTTCCATGAGTGTAGATGCAAGAATCCTCAGTAAAATACTATCTCTCTGAATACAAACACCTATAAAAAACACTATCTGCTACAATCAGTTGGGATTTATCCCAGAAATGAAGAACTGATTAGTATATAATCTCAGAAATTATAGTAATTGTATAAATGGACATAGAGAAAAATCACACAGGATTGTCTCAAGAGATATAGAAGGTCTTCGCAAATCTGACAGACTATCATTATAAAAGTCCTAGTAAAAACATGACTGGAGGGAACAATGTCAATGTTTAGAAAGCCTGACTATGACAAATCCACATCCAAATTTATTTGAAATATAGAAATCTCAAAGTATATTTATTAAACTAAAGAATGAGAATGGGATGTTTACTATCCCTAAATCTTTTCAATATGATGCTGCAAGCAATAGCCAAAGCAACAAAGCAAGAGAAGAAAATTTAAAGGATATCATTAGAAAAAAAATTCAAACTATCCTTACTTGTACATGAACTTATATTAAACATGAGATCTTTAAATTCCACCAGAAAAGTTCTAGAAACTATCAACAACTTCAACAAGTTAGCAGGGTACAAAATTACCTTATAATAATCAGTACTCAGTACTAATTATTGGCCTCCAGAGCCAAACACTGGATGTAGCTCAGAAACTCTTAAGGAATAGTGAAAGAAAGGATTGGAGACCCTGAAAGGGATAGGAGCTTCATAAGAAGTCCAACAGACTCAACTAACCTAGACTCTTGGGGTACTCAGAGACTGAAAGACCAACCAAAGAATATACACAGGCTGGATCTAGTCCTCCCTGAACTTAAATAGCAGATGGACAGCTTGGTCATCATGTGGGTCTGGAAAAACTGGAGCAGGGGCTATCCCAAAAACTGTTGCCTGTCTCTGGGATATGTTCTTCTAACTGAACTACCTTGTTTGGCCTCAGTGGACAAGGAAGTATCTAGCTTCACAGAAACTTAAAGTGCCAGGGTGGGGGATACCCAAGGGACCCCACCCACTCAGAGGAGACAGGGAGGGAGAGGGGGAAGGATCATGGGAAGGCATGACCAGGAGGGGCCAGTGAGCAGAATGTAAAGTGAATAAGTAAAAAATCAAATTAAATAATAAAAAAGACTAAAATATGGGCACTCCTAACTATAATCACCTGATATTTGAGAAAGAGACACACTGGGGAAGAGACATTTTATCAAGTGGTACCAGCAAAATTGGATGTAAGCATGCAGAAGAATGAAATCAGACCTATCTGATCATGCTGCAAATATTAGATTCAGGTGGATTGCAGTCCTCAATTTGAAACCTAAAGTAAGAAAACTGATAGAAGAAAGCATAGGACCAACTCTCCAAAATATAAATGTAAGAAAAGACTTTCTGGACAGGATTCCACTTGCTTGGGAATTAAGGCCAGCAACTGGAAAGTGGTACCTCATAAAACTGAAGTCTTTTGAGCAGCACAGAAAACAATCAATTGAGTGAAGAAAAAAATTGGAAACTTTACCATTGTCTGCATGTGACAGAATATTAATATCTAGAATATACAAAGAACCTCAACACAAAGAATCAAGAAAATAAATGGCCTAATTAAAAAATAAGGTAGTGGTCTAAACAGAAAATTCACAATAGGTGAAATACAAATGCCCAGAAACAAATGAAAAAACTGTCCACCATTCTTAGCAATTAAAGATATTTAGGTCAAACAACTGGGGATTTTCTCACTCCAGCCAAAATGGCTTACTTCAACAAAATAACTAACAACAACTACAAAATGCTGGTGAGGTTGTGGGAAAAGAGAAATCCGCATTCAATTTTGGTAGGAATACAAACTGATACCAGCAATGAAAATTAGTTGGTACAATTCTGAAAAACTGAAAAATAAATCCATGATCCAACTCTATCACTCTTTGTAATTTGCATATAATACCACAGTACTTCACAGGTACTTTCTCAGCCATGGTCATTTCTTTTCTATTCATAATAGCTAGCAGTTGGAATCAACTTAAACTTTGAAACAATTACATTAGTAATAACAATGTGGTATAATACACAATAGAATATTATTCAGCTTTAAGGAAATTTTATGAAATTTGCAGATAAATAAATGGATTTGTAACATATAACTATATGGACTAAAACCACATAGTCTTTCTTATTTTGAAATCCTTGCTCCAAATCTTTAGATGTATATAGCCTGGAGTTCCTATGAGATTCATAATAAAGAGGATCTTGGAGACGTAGCAAGAAAGGTCTCTGGAGGCCAACATAGTAGGATGCAAGTTCTACGAAAGGCAAACTGTAGAAAAAAGTGTGGGGGATGGGAAGGTGAAAAGGAAGGTAATGCAGAGGGTGAGGGAGGGAGGAGAAATGATTAAAATACACATGTTTGAATTACAACAATTTATGTTTATTTTAAAAGTGTGTATGTGTGTGTGTGTGTGTGTGCTAAATGAAATTTTACTAATTTAGGAGATAATCCTCCCTCTAAGAGGTATTCACAATTTACCAAAAACTTTAGTAAGGCACTGGAAAGCTTCCTTCAAATTTTCAGACAGGTGAATCCAAGAGACTTCAAAAGGTATTGTTGTTGCTGCTGGTTTCTTATAAGAACTAGAAGTTGCGATGTGATTGCTCAAAACACCACAAAGCTCAAACAAAAATTTGAGGAATTAAAATCATTGGCAACTGGCCCTGGAAGTCTCTTCCCCAGGACAAGCTCTCACAGAATCCAATAATGCTATACAAACTGCCAAGAATACAAAGTTATCAAGAGACTAAGTCAGGTGTTAAGCCTGGAAGCCAATAAATAAATGAATAAAATTAATTAATTAATTAAATGACAAGCCAAGCAAGCAAGTTATCCCCAGTGCTTCAACAGTGGCACTTGCTTTGATAGAGGACCAGAGAATGTGTCCAGGCACATCTGCAAGTGGGACCTAACACCCTCATAAGACCCCCATAGGCACCAACATACAGTGCGCGCATGTGTGAGCGCACACACACACACACACACACAAATATGAGACAGAGAGAGAGAGCACACACACAAATATGAGACAGAGAGAGAGAGAGAGAAAGAGAGAGAGAGAGAGAGAGAGAGAGAGAGGCAAGACAGAGACAGACAGAGAAAAAGAAACAAAGAACAAAGAGACAGAGACAAAGATGAAAAGACTGACAGGTAGGAGAAAGAGTGAGAATGGAGAAGAGGAACAGGGAGAGAGAGGGGGATACAAAAGTCTTAAAACAAAAACATGAAGAAAAATTACCAGTTAAAGTGAGAGCATTTTGATTCGCACTGTCTATTGGGTGACTTATGAGTTTTATGACATTTTTCATAAAAGTTAATAGACATTTTATAAGAAAAATGACTTTTCAAAAATACTTAAAAATAATTTAGATATTGTATGTTTATTTAAAAGCCTTTTACTTTTAAGAACAATCTCAAGATCTAATTATTTTGAGAAAGTATCAACCAAGAGTACAAGTCTTATTTTTTTCAGAATATTTTAAAGTATTTGAATAATTTATTTTCTTTTGAAAAAATAAAATATAAATACATAATCCCCTTTCATTTCCCTCTCACAAACCCCTCTGCTCTCAAATTCTTGGCCTTCTAGTCTTTATTATTGTTATGTACATATTCATAAATATAGATACATAACCTTCTGACTGCATTTGTTTTCCTGTTTGTATAAGATTTCAAGGGAATCACTTGGTATTAGATAACCAATAAGGGGGCTCTTCCCTGGGGAGGACAATGGTTAGCATGTACTTTATAATTATTATCCACTTATAAAGGAGTACATATCATGTTTGTCTTTCTGGCTTTGGGTTACTACACTCAAGATGATCTTTTCTAGGTTTGAACTCCACAAAATTGGAAAATGTAAATGAAACAGCCAATCTTATTTGTAAGTCCCAATAACTGAAGCTAAATCAATATTAAGTAAATAATCTAAATAGACTTTCAATCCCTAAGGAAATAGAATCAGTCATTACAAGTCTCCCAACTAAGAATATCTCAGGCCTAGATGGTTTTAGTGCAGAAATCTATCAGGCCACCAAAGAAGAACTAATACCAAAACACCTCAAATAATTATACAAGATAGAAACCAAAGAAACACTGTCAAATTCATTTTATGATGTCATTCACCCTGATACCTAAACTACACAAAGACTAAATCAAGAAAGAGAATTTTAAATCGATCTTCCTTATAAACACTGATGCAAAAATACTTAATAAAATACTTGCAAAGCGAATCCAAGAACACATCAAAAGATCATCCACCATAATCTCTGCTTTATCTAAAATGCAGAGATGGTTTGATATATAAAAATCCATCAATTCAATCCACCATATAAAAAAAACTGAAAGAAAAAATGATCATGTCATAGATACAGGAAAAATGTTGACAAATCTAACACCCCTTCATGATAAAAGTCTTGAAGAGATCAGAGGTACAAAGAACATACTAAATCCCGATAAAGGCAATATACAGCAAGCCAATAGCCAACATCAAATAAATGGAGAAAAACTTAAAAGCAATTCCACTAAAATCAGGAACAAGACAAGGCTTTCCATTCTATATTTATTTAGTATAATACTTGAAGTATTAGCTAGAACAATAATATAACTTACTGGTGTCTTATTTGTTTAATTTGTATATTTGAACAAATTGTTCAATTTGAACAATTTTGTTTTCTTATTTGAACAATGTATTCAATTGTCAATTTTTCCAGTACAAACAAAAGAGAAAGAGTCAAAGTATGATTATTCACAGATGGCATGATAGTATACACAAGTGACCACAAAAAATGACTAGGAAATACTTACAGCTAATAAACACTTCCAGCAAAGCAGCTGGATATAAAGTCAACTCAAAAAATCAGTATCCCTCCTGCATGCAAATGATACAAAAGCTAAGAATGAAATTAAGGAAACAACACCCTTCACAATAGCCACAAATAATACAAATTATCTTGGAGTAAATCTAATTGTGCAAGTTAAAGACCTATATTACAAGAACTTCAAATCTTTGAGGAAAGAAATTGAAGAATGCTGGAATGCATGTCTGCCTAGCCACTGGGATGCTAAAAGCACCACCTTCATGACAGTCAGGTGAGACAGAATGCAGTTCATAATGGAGGTTCTCAGTCCATTTCCCTTATTGGAAAACAGCAAATTATTGCCATACTTCCCATTCTCCTGTGTACCCAAAGAACTACCTGCTTACCACTGGGAGTTGGGGTTCCCATCCCATGCTTCCCCTCAGGGTACCCACACACCAAGTAGGAAGGGGAAGTGTGTGTGTGTGTGTGTGTGTGTGTGTGTGTGTGTGTCTGTGTATGTGTGTGCCAGGGAGATCCATTTGGTTCCCAGTAAGTATGGAGGGTCTGGGATTGAGAAAGCCTTCTCTGGGAGGTTTAGGTGTGATTATTTTGAGGAAGGCTTCCTCCTGTACTGATCCTTGATGAATAGACAACCCTTAATTGTCCAAATTGCTTTACTTGATAGTAAATGTAAATGCATACATCTTCTTTATGGTAAACCATGATTAAATACAGTTTGTGGGAAGTATTGCTGAGGAAGGGCAGCTCATTGGCTGAACATTTAGTGTCTATCTACATATATCATTAGCATGAAGAACTCCAAGTTTTTATGGTACAATGACTGATTGTCATGGTCCTCTCGGTAGGGTGTCATGGTTACATGTTCCAGAGCAGGTAGTTTGTCAGGGACCTGGCCTGATGCCTACTATATGCAACTCTCAGTTTGGGGTTTGAGGTATGGGCTCACTCAATCTTTCCAATTCTTTTGTCTGGTGGCACAGTCCACTTGCACTATAGAAGAAGATATTAAAAGATGGGGAGATCTCCCATGCTCATGGATTAGTAAGGTTAACATCGTAAAAAATGGCCATATTAACAAGTGCTATTTACAGATTTTTTTAAATTCCCATCAAAATTCCAACACAATTCTTTACAGATCTTCTTCATAGAACAGTATTCAACTATGTATGGAAAAGAAAAACATGATACCTAAAAAATCCTGTGCAATAAAAAAAGAAAAGAAAAATTTGGAGGTATCACCATCTCTGAATTCAAGCTGTATTACAGAGCAATAGTAGTAAAGAACTGCATGATACTGTCACTAAAATTGGATTTATTCAATGGAATCAACTCAAAAAACTGGAAGTAAATCTATACACCTATGGACATTTTACTTTGACAAAGAAACCAAAAATACACAATGGAAAAAAAGAAAACAAATTCAACAGTATGCAGGTCTAACTAGATGTCTACACATAGAAGAATGCAAATAGACCCATGCCCATCATCCTATATAAATCTCAAGTCTAAGTGTGTTAAATACCTCATCATAAAATCAGATGCAATAAATCTGTTAGAAGTGAAAAGGGGGGATAGCTTTTTACACATTGTCACAGAAAACAACTTCCTGAACAGAATACCAGCAGCTCACGCACTAAGATTAATAATTAATATATTGGACCCCATGAAACTGAAAAAGTTCTGTATGGCAATACACAAGATCAGGGGGCCTGTCGTAACAAGGCTCACAGGTGAGACACCTCACCTTGCCCCAATACCAGACCTAACTGGAACCTCCACTGAGCTGAGTAATGCAAGACCTATTTACCCTGCCAAAGACACATCTTCTTTCTGCATAAAACTCTACTCAGGACAGATCAGGCTTCAGACTCCCCTCCACTCCATCCTACCCACACACAGCTTGACTCCCAGGAGGTCTGTCATAACTAGGATCAAAGATCTGGTGCTCCACACTCCCTCCCACATCTAGAGACAGCCTGACTTGTGGAAGTCCATCATAACCAGGGCCACAGGAAGGACATGCTCTAGTCAGAGATATCAAACCCAGTTAATACCACAGATAACCAGATGGGAAGAGACAAGCAGAAGGACATAAGCAACAGTAACTAATGCCACTTGGCACCATCACCTCAGCAAGCCCTTGATACCCTAGCATATCTAAAAAGCACAACTCTGACCTAAAATCTCAGCTCTTGAAGATGATAGAGTACTTTAAGGAGGATATAAATAACTCCCTTAAGGAAATATAGGAGCACATAGATAAAGAGGTAGAAGCCCTTAAAGAGGAAACATATAAATCCCTTAAAGAATTAAAGGTAAAAACAACCAAACAGGTGAAGGAATTAAACAAAACTATCCAGTATCTGAAAATGGAAATATAAACAATAAAGATATCACAAAAGGAGACAACCCTGAAGATAGACAACCTAGGAAAAAGATAGAAGAGATCATCTCAGGTATAGAAGATACCATAGACGATACTGACACACCAGTCAAAGAAAATGCAAACTGTAAAAAGCTCCTAACTCAAAACATTCAGAAAATTGAGGACACAAAGAAAAGACAAAACCTGAGAATAATAGTAATAAAAGAGAATGCGGATACAATATTCAAAGAGTCAAGAAATATCTTTAATAAAATCATAGAAGAAAACTTCCCTAACCTAAAGAAATAAAGGGCCATAAATGTACAAGAAGCCTACAGACCAGAAAAGTAATCTCTCCCTCCACATAATAGTCAAAACACTAAATACACAGAATAAAGAAAGAATATTAATTGCGGTAATGGAAAAAGGCCAAGTCATATTTAAAGACAGACATATCAGAATTATACCAGACTTCTCAACAGAGACTCTAAAAGCCAGAAGATCTTGGAGAGATGTCATGCAGACCCCAAAGAACACAAATGCCAGCCTAGGCTACTATACTCAGAAAAACTCTCAATCATGATAGATGGAGAAACCAAGATATTCCATGACAAACCAAATAAAACAATATCATTCCACTAATTCAGCTCTACAGGAAAACCCCAACACAAGGAGGGAAACTACACCCAAGTAAAACCAAGAAATTAATCATCTCACAACAAACATGTATGTATATTCACATAGAAGAAAGATAGGTTATGATAGAAAATTGACTTTGAAAGAGTAATAAGTTTTGGAGAGGTATGAAAACAGAGATGAATCTCAATAAATTAATAAATAATTTAATCAATTAATTATGATACTGTATTGGATCATTTAACAGAGATGAGTCTAATTAGAATACTTGACACACTTCATTGAAGAAAATGAAGATTTTATAAAAAGATTTACTTATTAAATTCAAAAAAATTTAAGGTTTTAAAATTTTAAGAAATTTTGCAGTCAATAATCTTAAAATTTTAAATGATCTCATTTTAAAAATAGGTCAAATATAATTTTAAAATATAGCTTTCCATTTTACTATGTAATTACATGTTCTGATTATAGAACTAATTCCTGTAAGTATACTTATATAGTTAAGTGATATAATTACATAGAGTAATTGCATAATTATTGTAATAGCATAATTATAGTAACTACTCAATTGCAAAACATTCAATGCACAAGTAAAACAACCAGATTAATTGCTGTAATAAAATAGTTCCCTAAAAGCCATTTGGAGTTTTAAATAAAATTTCATTTTGAGTTTAACTACAGCATACTTTTAAAACAGTAAAATATAAATATAAAACTTAAATATGCTCAGTTCTTAAGATTTATTTTCATAATTAAAATAAGTAACTAAAAGATTATGTTTGTATAAATTTAAAGAGATTTTATGTTCTAAAATTTAAAAATTAGATTTACAAAAATAAATGCTCAGTCATTTAATTCTAGTTAACTGATCAGAAAAATGAAAAATGTTAACAACCTTAATTAATTTTGTTTTTATTTTTCTCATAAGGTATAATTATTATTAATTTTTTGTACTGATCTTAGGGAAAGTATGAATCTGTCATACATTTCAAAAATAGAAAAACACTTTCATATTAGACATTGATTATAGAAATTATCACGATGAATGTTCTTAGGATTCATAAATTGGTCATAGACTATAAAGTTTTAATTTGATTTAAAATCTGAGCATAGATGTGACTAACAAATAAATGCCACTCATTTATTTTTGAGTTCTCTGAGTTTGCTAAGTGAGCTAGTTCCTTCTTGGGAAAAATAACTAGCATTAGGTTCCATGTTTATGCACAACAATCAAAGTGCTCCTCAAGCAACTATATTCACTAAAATGATCAAGTTTTCTGGTGCTATACGCCTATTCAATTAATTTTTAGGGAAATATTTCTTCCATTTGTTATTTGATTTTGATTACATTTAAGTCATTTGGCTAGAGATCTTTATACCAAAAATTAGTTTTCCTTAAATTTAAAGGATGGGGAAATTTAATTTGTGTGAGAAATGATTTGGTAAAAAAGATAACAGACCTAACACTTTTGATATCATAGCACATATACAGGTTCTTCTATCAGCAGCTGTATTTTAACATCGATGTGTCTTGACAACCACACTTTTCTAATGTGCTGAGAGCCATTTCTTTCAACAAAAAGTCAGTTTACCTCCAGTAATTTTATTTTTTGAAAACATAAAATTTTTATACATAAACTTGTTTGAATTTGATTTTAAATGTCTGTTTTAGTTACCTTGTAATTAATTTTTTTGCATCAATGTTTATTTAAGACTCAAAAAATTCCATACTTATCACCCAATATAGAACTTGAATCTAAGTATATTAAACACCTAATCCAGATGCATTGAAAAGCATCTGATAGAAAAGCAAACGGCAACAACCTTGAATTAATTGCTACTCAAAAAGCCTTTCTAAATACAACACTGTTAGCACAGGCACTAGCATCAACAAGGAATAAATGGAACCTGAAGAAACTGTAAACTTCTTGATGGCAAAAGCCTTTTATTCATCATTCACACAAAGAAGCAGCCTGCAGAATAAAGGAAGATCTTTACCACCTACACATCCCAAAGAGAGTTTCATATCCAAAATATATAAAGAACCCTAGCAACTATATATCAAGAAATAAAATATCCCAATTAAAAATGGGATACAGGTTTAAACAGAGAATTCTAAAAAAATGTCTGAGATAGACTTAAAACAAGTGTTCAACATCCTTAGTCATCAGGTAAATGTAAAGGAAATGTACTTTGAGATTTTATCTTATATGATTCAGAATAACTAGGTTCAATAAAAAAGTGAGAGCTCATGCTAGTGGTGAGCTAGAGCTGGTGAATTACAAAAATGTGTACAGCCGCTATGCAAAACAGTGTCATTTCCCCAAGGATCTGGGAATGGATCAGTGTTACAATCCAGATATACCACTTTTAGACATACACCCATAGAACAGTGAATCCTACCACAGAAACCCTTGCTTAATTATGTGCATTGGTGCTATACTTATAATAGCCAGAAACTGGAAAAAAATCTAGATATTCCTCAAAAGAAGCATAGATAAAGAAAATATGGTCTATTTACACAAGTAGTATTACTTAGTCATTAAATAAATGAAATAATAAATTTCACAGATAAATAGATGGAGCCCAAACTTCTTCCAAGAATACAGATTGTCCCCTATAAACTTAGGGCAAGGCTCTATGGCTGAAGACACAGCTCACTGAAGATGAAGAAGTTGAGCTGGTACCTAGACAACTCCTTAATTTCTTAATCTCTATGTTCTATTGTATTTGATATTTAAAGTTACTTTGAAATCTACCGAAGGAGAACCTTAATCACCAACTAAAACTACCAACCCTTTGATTTACAATGCTGTCCTGTCTTCATGATATGCTAGTGCAATGGTAATAGAGTTTATAAACATAACCAACCAACACCTGATTGTTTTGACTTAAGGCCTATACCACAAGATGGAATCCAAACATTATATTGTTTAGGTTATCAAGAAATTGAGTATACATGGCCCAAGAAGCTGGGTAAAACCAATTACTCTTGTTCTAAAAACAAAACCAAACAATAAGAACAACAAAACATAGCAATAAAATAACTTTAATGATTTTCTATACTCATAGATTAGTTTCTCAGTAATCATCAGACATACTTCATTTTGCAGTAAATGAGAAATAACAGAGACAAATAGCCAATCATTACACAGAGAGTGAGTGACCTTTGAACACTTAGCCCGAAAAAGGATGCCTCTATCAATTCCCTCTTCTTGGAGAATATCTGTAAGAGGAGGCAGAAAGACCACAAGAGACAGAGCAGGTGGACCAAGAAAAAAAAAGCCCCCTTAAATCAACAAAATGGATGCACGTACGAACTCAGTGACTAAGGCGTCATGCACTGGGCTTGCATGGGTCTGCTCATGATGGGGTCCTAGAGCTGAAAGAAGGAACAGATATATGCCTTTTTCCCTATTCCCAGAAGCTATCCCCAGTTGACAAGTACTTGAAAAACTGAAATGTACTTTCCTCCAGCAAAGTTTTACTAGGCAGATATTCTACTCCAAAGGGCAAGCTGCATGCCAAGTAGTGGATGACTAACTGAAAACAAACTTAGTGACACCTTTGGAGGTTTCTTGTCTCACCACGTTGTTATGGAGCTTTCCTTTCTAAATTTTTTATCTTGTTGACGTTTTAAGTTTTAATTAATTTATTTTTCTCTCTCTTTACAGGTCTTTTGCATATATATTATAGGTGTTTTGAAATGTGTAAACTAGTAGCTCTCTGATTCTTGTGCCTTCTTTTTGCCATTTATCATTCTGTTTATTTGTTCTGTCTAACTCTGATGTGTTAGTTTTTTCTTATATCTTATTTCATAGAATGATATTTTTTCTAATAAGAGACAGAAATGTAGGGCTGGAGAGATGGCTCAGTGGTTAAGAGCAATGGATGTTTGCTCTCCTAGAGATCCTGAGTTCAATTCCCAGCAACCACATGATGGCTCACAACCATCTGTAGTGGGATCTGATGTCCTCTTCTGGTGTGTCTGATGACAGCTACAGCATACTCATACAAATGAAACAAATTTTAAAAAAGGAGACAGAAATTATTGGATTATATTTAGGGGATAATCAAACTGGGAAGAATAGAAGGAAGACAAATTTAAAATGCACAGAAGGCAATAAAATTAATATTGCGGTTGCATGTGTGTGTGTGTGTGTGTGTGTGTGTGTGTGTGTGTGTGTGTGTGTGTGTTTGTCTGTGCCAGTATGTGTTGCGGACAGACTTTTATATCTTTCTTAACCACTTACGCACTTATATTTTGAGACAGTGTCTCTCTTTGAACATTGATTGAGTTTACCCATATTGCCAGACTGACTCACCAGGGAGTCACTGGAATCTGTTTTATCTTTTAGGTAGCTCTGGGATTACAGACAGCTGCTGCTATCCCTAGCTGTTCCCATGGATACTAGAGATTTGAGTAACTCTCCCTCCCCATCAAACTTAGTACTCAGAAGGCATTGGCAACCACAAATCTCCATTCTGACAAAATCATTTACCTATTGTCTGTATTTAATAGAAATAATAATAATAAAAATTAATAGAAAATGTCATGTTCTGTTTTAGTCCATCAGCATATTCAGGCTAACCCTTAAAAGATTCCTCCACAGAGCAACAAATTTAAGATGAAAATTTCAAAATTTATAGCCACTGTCCACATAAAATAAAACTACAATAAATAGAAATTAAGCAACAAATTCTTGAATAAACAATTTGTTAATTAAAAAGATTCACCTATACCACCCTTGGGGATATGCCCAAAATATGCTCCATTGTACCACAGAGACATATGTTCCAGTATATTCATAGTGGTGTTATTTTTAATAGCCAGAAGCTGGAAACAACCCAGATGTCCCACAAAAAGAATAGATACAGAAATTGTGGTTCATTTACACAAGGAATACTTTTCAACTATTAAAAACAAGGACATCATGAGTTTTTCAGGCAATTGAATGGAGCTAGAAAATATTATCCTGAATGAGATAACTCAGACCCAATAGTGCAGCTATGGTATGTACTTAGTAATTAGTAGATATTAGCCAAAAAAGTACAAAATACCCAGGATACAATCCACAGAACTCAAGAAGGTTAACAAGCAGAAGTGCACAAGTAAGAATGCTTTACTCCTACTTGGGAAGGTGAACAAAACAATCATAGGACAGAGGGAGAGGAAGGGGGTGCATGGATGGGAGAGGGGAGGAGAGGGAAAAGGGGAACATGAGCAGGTATTGGGAAGGGAAACAGGATTGAAACCCTGAGGGCCAGCAGAATGAATAAAAATATGCAAACTAGGAGTGGGGATGGGAGCGAGACCCTCAAGAAAGTATCAGAGACCTGGGAGGTGAGACTTTCAGGATTCAAATGGAAGCACCTTAGATGAAATGCCCAACATTGGGGAGAGGGAACTCATAGAGCCAATCTACAGTAGAAATAGGGCATCTACAGTAGAAATAGGGCATCAAGTGGAAGGAAAGGTCAAAATTCTGACCCAGAATTGTTCCTGTGTAAAGAACTGCAGAGAAAAGTATGGTGAAGAGACTGAGGGAAAGGATGTTCAGTGACTGACTCAACATGGAATCCATCTGAAGCAGAGGCTCTAAGGCCTAGCACTATCACTAATGCTATGGTGTGCTTACGACAGGATCCTAGTATGGCTGCCCTCTGAGATGCTCAACAAGCAGCTAAGTGAGACAGATACAGATTCCAACCATGGAACTGAAGTTGGGGGCCCCTGTGATTGAATTAAGGAAAGGCTGGAAGAAGCTGAGGAAGATGGGTCCCCATAGGAAGGCCAACATTCTCAACTAACTTTGACCCCAGAGACCTGTCTGACAGAGCAACCATCCAGGCAGCATACACACGCAAGCTGGTCCAAGGCCCCTGACAAAGGATTGTCTGGTCTGGTCTTATTGGGAAAAGATATCTAACCCTCTAAGACTTGAGGCACTAGGGAGTAGGGAGGCCTAGAGGGGGTGGAAGACATCCTCATGGACACAGAGGAGTGGGGAGGAGGAATGGGATGAGGAACAGGGGGTAGTGGCCTAGAGGGGGACAATGGCTGGACTGTAAAAGATAAAAGTAATAATAAAAAATAAAGATATGGATTCATTAAGAAAGGAAAAGAAAATTTAAAAGGAAATTTAAAAAATCTTAAGGTAAATTTGTTACACAATTTATTAGAAGCTGTGGGACATGACATAATTATTTCTAGGAGGAAATATAGCAAAGAACACACATCAAAGATCTCAAGATCCAGGTAGATAAGCTGATATTCTACCTTAAGGAAGTAGAAAAACAAGAGTTCCAGGACAGCCAGGGCTACACAGATAAAGCCTGTCTCGAAAAAAAATAAAAAATAATAAATAAATAAATAAATATCAGCAAATAGGTAAACACTAAAAAATACTTGAAAGCAAATAGCATGCAATTAAATGATTTCATTTTTACTAAATTGTGACATTCACAGAAACCTACCTAAATTTAAATTTCAAATTTGGACTCTTGATTCTAACATTAAACTGTAGTCTCTTGAATTCATTCTAGCTATATTGTCCCATACTTCCCACTTATGACCACTAGGAATCTCTTTTCTAAAAGATAATGAAAACAAATGAAATCGACCCCTTCAACTCCATGGCATTTCAGCAAATCCTGCACTGAAAATCGCGTTTAGATCAGATCATGAATGCTGTGCATTAAAGTCTGTCTACATATGTTCAATAAATTTATTTCCTGACAGATATCATTCTGAATACCTCAAAAATCCCTTTTATGCAAAGAGATATTTCCCCAACAACCGTGCCTTTCATGTATAAAGGAAGAAGAGGCAATGTGAAAGCTATTTGTTATAGGAGACGTTGAAAGTTCACCCTTAGTCCCATCCAAAGTCTCATAGCCTAAGAACTACAGGTTTGTGTTCATGCAACATTCTTCTGCATATCTACTGAGTCATTTATATTATGAAATTAATATGTAACACATATAATATCTGTTAAAATTGTGCTGATTATCATAAGAAAGGGTCAAAGAAAGTATTCTTATAAACATTTTCTTTCATGATACAGAATTGTGAACTATTTAGAAAAAGAATTGATAAGATCTGACAACACACATTATGATAGTACTTTTTGTTTGTTTGTTTGTTTGTTTGTTTGTTTGTTTTTGGTTTTTCGAGACAGGGTTTCTCTGTGTATCCCTGGCTGTCCTGGAACTCACTCTGTAGACCAGGCTGGCCTCGAACCCAGAAATCCGCCTGCCTCTGCCTCCCAAGTGCTGGGATTAAAGGCGTGTGCCACCACTACCCGGCGATAGTAAATTTTAAAACAAAATAAACAATAATGTCTGCTGAAGTACAGCCTCAGTGTGAGGAGGTCCTGGGAAAGGCAGGAATGAGAATGGTGTTAGTACAATATTGACTGAGTCAGTAGTAGGTGTAAGCTGCTAGTTCAGGTATTCTGTTTCCTGACGATTCTTACTATTCTTTTTCTTTTTTCATTTTTATTTGTTATTTCATTTATTTACATTTTAAATGGTATCCCCCTTCCCAGTTTCCTCTTCACAAGCGTCTCCTCCTTTTCCCCGCCTCTATGAGGGTGCTCCCCCACCCGCTTACCCACTCGTGCCTGGGCATCAGCCCTAGCATTCCCCTATCCTGGATCATCAAGTCTCCACAGGACCAAGGTGCTGCCCTCCCAATGATGCCAGATAAGGCTATCCTCTGCTACATATCCAATTGTAGCCATGGGTCCCTGCCCCATGTACTCTTTTGTTGGTAGGTTAGTCCCTGGAAGCTTTGGGGGGTCTGGTTGGTCGATATTGTTGCTCTTCTTATGGGATTGCAAACCCCTTCAGCTACCTCAACTTCAGTTGATTCTTCTTCAGCTTAATGGCCAGAGAGAGCTTGAACACTGTCTTTTGTATTCTAAAACTACATCATCAAGACTTTCATCACTGTTAATAATTATGAATAATTATTAAATTTACATAAACTCTATGAATCCTGGATCAATAATCCCACCCCCTGTTTCCTTAGGGCAGAACTAAGCACAAAGCAAAAGCACTTTTCTGTATAGGTTTATATAGCCTGTTCCTCATGGGTAGCTGGGCATAGCTCTTCCACTTTCCTGGTACAACAGAACATAGCCTTTAGTAAATATTCTCATATAAAGTCAGAAAGATAACAAACTACTAAAATTAAAATGATTTCTTACAGGTTTTGAATTTATGTGAGTGAAACAGTTCTCTCTAATATCTTTCCAGGCATTGTTATCTCCAATTCTTCAATGAGCCAGAAAAACAGAGTACTAACTTTTTATGTGCTTGTACATGATCTTCAATTCTCTAATCCTCATTTCCTTATCCTAGCAATTCCATAGCCTCATACACTCTCCTAGTACAATTCATTCCTAAATCATATATAATTTGCTAATTTTTTATCCATACATTTTCTTCCTAAAAGCATTTTAACTGTATTCTTCATGTCCCCAAGTTCACCATGGCTAATTAATGCACCAGTCATTATACCAGAGGGTACATGTACTTCTTCATGATTCCAAAATCAAGGTCAAGTCTGACAATGAACCATTTCCAAAAAGGACAATGTAGGCTTTATGGCCCTTGTGGTTATATTGTCTAGATCCTTTCCCATGACACTCAAGGCTAAGTGAAGGGCCCGTTCCTCATCCTACAGAGCCTCGTGCCCATTTTCATTGCTTATTCTTGAAAACTGCATTTGCTTTATTTACTATGGAGTGATTAGCTCTGAGTAATGGGGGAAGTATATTAAAAAGAAAGAAAGATTGAAAGTAGAGTAGTAAACAGCAGATCAACTTCCAGGCATCAGCACATGTGGGGATCAGGGCATCAATGGCCTGGTGATACTCCTGGGGCAGGTACTGTGTCACACCTTCCTTTATGCGGCCATGTTGGACCTGGCACTTGTCACCAAGGCTTTAATACCAGCTCATGAGACAACAATGTTTTAAATTATCATGAAATAAGCACTTTATTTACATTTACCCAAGCATAAATTGTACACTAATTAAAAAATGACATTGAGGGCTCTATCACCACATGTTAAAAAATATACAGAGGAATCATTCTTGCAGGGGTTCTACTCCTAGATTTAAAAGTGGTGGGACACACAGAATTTCAAAATTAATTTCCCTTGCCTATATTTAACAGGTAAAACTAAAAACTATGTCTTTATAAACTAAAGCAAAACAATCCATTTAATACATACTTTTCCAAATAAAGTTTATTGAAACTCACAAAACACCTATTCCTTTGTCCATTATTGTAGCTACTTTTACATTATAGAGTTATTAAGAATAGTCCTGACAGCCACTATTTAACGTGCAAATCTAAAAGAATTAGCATTGTCAGGAGCCATAATAGGACAAGCTAATAACTAGCTGGTGATCATTCTGAAATGCCTGCTTCGGATTATTATATAATTTGCAGCAGGTGAGCCCTTATTAAGCAAGGCTTTAAGGAACTAATTTTAGGAAAGATTCTTGCTATTAATATGCTTTTCCTTTTATTATTATACATATATAATACATATATAATAATCACTAAGTAATAGTACACCCCGTTGGAGCAGATCTCTGCAGAGTCATGAAGTTGTACTGTCTTATAGTAATGTTATATAAACAGATGACTTAAGATTTTATGCTGATCCTGTAAGAATTCCTAAAATTATATCTGTGATTATTAAGCTCTTTTATAATGGGACAGCTATTAGGTCCTTTTCTGATAGTCAAAACTTCAATGAGAACTCTGCCAGTTTCCCACAGGTCAGCAGTTAATTGCTCTTAGATTGTAACCAGACTTTCTCCTACTCAGAGCACATTCCAAGAGGTTGTAAAACAATTAACCAAAGGTCATAATAAGGGGACTAACGATTTATTATAGGTGCTAGGACAGAAGATAAAATATTGACCAGGCTTATCTATAAAAAAGTTTACTTATGGACTTAAACCTTTGGTGAACCTGTGGAGCTGAGGCAGGTGATGGATGTTTAGCTAGATAACTACTATTAATGGATATGCATGTAAACATTCCCTGTTGTAAACTTCTATTTCAATTTGTGATTTGATTTTCTGTGTGAACTTTTGATGAACTTTTAAACATGTGATCATGTATTCTGAAAGATGTTTAAGGGCTGAAGAAAAAGAGAAGAGACAAAACTGGGAGACTGAGGTGAGAGGGATGGAGGTGATAATTGAGGTGAGAGAAGAACTGAGCTGAGGAGAAGTTTTAGACAGAACACTTTTTAGATTAGAAGGAGAATGAAGGGTGGAATAACTTAGAAACTATAGGTGGCATAAAATACTAAGAGAGCACTGTGCAGAATGCAGAGGGAAAGAGGGAAAAAGAAGATGCTGCAGAGAGCAGAAGGAGCAGACAGGCTTCTCCTTACCATGGGACAGAACAGGTCCCATAGTAAGGACAAGGCAGGCTTAATATTATTTGAAGAAACAAAGGTTTTTTTCTTACAATCATGGGCTTAATTCATCTAGCATTAAAGGATAGAAGCCTTTTGCTCTCTATGTAATAAAGATTGGAGCTCCATTTTTCATCCAGAATGAGTGAGTTCTTTCTGTTCCAGTGGCTGGTCTTTTGCTCCATATACATATGTAAGTAAGGATGTGTGTGTAAGTATGTAATTGTGAGAATGTATGCATGTGTGTGTGTGTGTGTGTGTGTGTGTGTGTAAGTATGTAATTGTGAGAATGCATGAAAGCTGGGCCCAGCTGGGTATGAATGGATATGTATAAATGAAAAAATGAGCATGAATCTGTATATGAATTTATGTGAGACTATGCATATTTGCTTATGTAAAATTTTTTCCTTCTGCGAGTGTTATTCTCTTCTCCTGTTTTAATAGAAGTTTATTGCTCCAAACTTCCCTCTAGTTCTACAAGCAAGAGGCATCTGGACAATAGAGAAAAGGCTCTAGCAATCAATCCTTTACTTAATCTCCTGCTGTTTTAGGATGAGGTGCTAAACGCCAGAAATTGCAGTTTCTGGCCCCAGAGGATCACAGAAGGCAGGTCATCTTCAACAGCATAGTAACTTAGACTTAGATAAGTAAACTTTCTATTATACAGCAACCCTACAGTCTTAGACTCTGCCTGTGCTCTTCCGTCTTCCCCCTCTGTTGCCTCAAGAAGAAAGGACAAGAAAGAAGAGAAGCACCCAGTCAGGGCTGGTACTCAGCATAGCATTTGTTCTTCTAAAGCAAGGTGCCAGCACTACTTAAGTAGTTTCAACCAATCTATTGCTGTGACATTCATTCGCTTACTCTTGGATATTTCACCTAGTGTTGTTTTCTGTGTACAGAGCATTAATATTTATTAAATTCAAAGTCTAAGAAAGGCAAAGTATTTTTAAAGATGATTTATTTTATGTGTTTGAGTATTTGCCTGCATGTGTTCATATACATGACATGGGTATGTCATACCTAGTGGCTGTGTTGCAACTAGATCTGTACATGTTTGTGAGTTTGGGAGCCACTCACGTGCTGAGAACTGAACCTGGGTTCCCTGTAAGAGTTGTAAGCCCTCATAAACACTAGACAGACCAGGCTATTTTTCAGGTAGTATTTCTCTATGGCTATCTTGTTTGATACTATTCTGATTTTTCCAATTAAAATCACTGGAGGTTACATAGCTATGTCATTAATATAATATGCATTTTTATATTTTTAGACGTAATCTATAGCATGAGGTTATCTACACTCTGAATATAAATGTATAGAAAATGAGTGAGTTCCAGTCCTAATGCAACTTAATGAGATGTGGAGGGCAATGACCACTTAAATCCACAATTATATTATATGTTGGTTAAGAACAAAGGTTAAGAACAAAGAGGTACAGCACGAACACTGAGACCTGTAGTACTATACTAGGTACTATGAAACAATTGCACTTGGATTTTCAGGTTGTATATGTGAGATGAAGTGTTCTCAGAGTTAATATTCCTGCAGACTAGGCAAGAAGGACTATTTCAGCTCTGCTAACTGTCCTATAAATGGCATTCTTCTTTCTAAATGGCTCAGACTCCAAGTTTCCTCTCTAATGAAGACAAAACCCATATTGCTGAAGTACTTAATAACCTCATTATAATCCATGTAATAAATCTGTTTGTAGGTCTTCAAAAATTAGGACATTCTAAAGTCTTCATATGTGCAAGGGGGTAAGCATTCAGGACACAGTTGAAAAATCAATTTGACAATTTCATGATATGTTGTAATTATACTCACCCTATTACCATCTCTTATTGTCCCCATTCCTGCTGACCACTTATCCATCCTGGCTAGTTTTATAGTTATATTCAAGTCTATCCCATTGTGACTGAGTTGGGTTAAGTTTGTTTGTATGAACATGGGTAGGAACTACATACTAGATCATGAGACACTTACCAGTGGCCATACCAACAAAGAAATTTACTATCCCTCCTCTCTGCAGGCAACCCAGGGGCTCTGTGCCATGCAGGGCAACTGACCCAACAGACTGAAAGCCTTCCTCGAGTTCTGCTGCACACAGTGAAATAGAAACCACAGTCTGTAGGCTGCACCTGGAGAAGAGCTTCACACAGGACCACAGCTTGTCTGCTCCTCTGAAGACCCATCAGTCTGAAGGTCTCCCAGGTGATCTACTGCAGCCAGGGCAACAGATCAGCAGCTGCTCTGCCCCTCTGAAAACAACCCAGTTGGAAGGCCCCACAGGTGATCTGCTACAACTAAGGCCACAGGCATACCAGGAGACTTAAAACAACCTAGGGACAAAAGAGGCAGACTCCAGACAGAGTCACCAAGACCAGCAAACACCAGGGATAATGATAAGGTGAGAGGCAAGCTCAAGACCTTAAGAAACAGAAGCCAATATAACTGGCCATAATCAGAACCCAGTTCTCCCACCATAGCAAGCCCTGAATACACCAACATACCTAAAAAATTATATCTCATAAGGAAAATAGAATCCTTTAAGGAGAATATAAATAAATCACTGAAAGTATATAGGAATATAGGAAAATACAGGTAAACAGGTAAAATCCCTTAAAGAGGAAACAAATAAATCCCGTAAAAATATAGGAAAACGGAACCAAACAAGTGAAGGAATTGAATGAAGTGGTCCAAGACCTAAATGTAAAAGTAGAAACAATTAAAAAAAAACACAAATGGAAGAAAACCTGGAAATGGAAAACCTAGGGAATTACAGATGTAGGTATCATCAACAGAATACAAGAGATAGAAGAAAGAATCTCTGGGGTAGGAGATACTGTAGAAGAGATTGACACAACTGTCAAAGAAAATTAAAAACATAAAAAACTCCTAACCCAAAACATCCAGGAAATGCTGGAAACAATGAAAAGATCAAATCTAAGAATAATTGGAATAGAGGAGAATGAAGATTCTCAGCTCAAAGGATCTAAAAATGTCTTCAACAAAATCATAGAAGAAAACTTTCCCAATCTAAAGAAAGAGATGGACATAAAAGTATGAGAAGCCTATAGAACACCAAATAAATGCGACCAGAAAAGAAATTCCTCTCATAACACAATAATCAAAACACTAAACACACAGAATAAAGAATATTAAAAGATGCAACAGAAAAGGATGCAACAGAAAAGGGCCAAGTAACATACAAAGGTAGACCTATCAAAATTATACCAGACTTATCACCAGAGACACTAAAAGCAAGAAACACCTGATCTGAGGTCATGCAGACTCTAAGGGAACAAATGCCAGCCCAGGCTATTATTCCCAGCAAAACTCTCAATCAACATAGATGGAGAAAATAAAATAATAAAATATTCTAGGACAAAACCAAATTCAAACAATATCTATATACTAATCCAGGACTACAGACAATCCTTGAAGGAAAACTCCAACACAGGGAAGATAACTACACCAAAGAAAAGACAAGATACTAAGCATCTCACAACAAAGCCAAAAGAGAGAACCACAAGCACCTAAAGCTACCTACAAAAATAAACATAACAGGAACCAACAGTCCTCTGTCTTTAATATCTTTCAATATTAATGGATTCAATTCATCTATAAAAAATAAGTTAGCAGACTAGATATGCAAACAGGATTCAGCATTTTGCTACATACAAGAAATACACTTCAATAACAAAGACAGACACTATATCAGCGTAAAAGAATAGAAAAAGGTCTTCCAAGCAAATGGTCCCAAGAAACAAACTGGAGTTGCCATCCTAAAATCCAATAAAATAGACTTTCAACCAAAAGTTATGAAGAAGGATACTTCATCATTGTCAAAAGGAAAATCCACCAATAGAAAGTCTCAATTTTGAATATCTATGCCTCAAATGCAAGAGCACCCAAATTGATAAAAGAAACTTACTAAAGCTAAAAACATACACTGAACCCCACACTGGGATATGTGTGGGGTAATACTGGGAGACTTCAACACCACAATCTCACCAATAGACAGGTCATTGAAACAGAAACTAAACAGAGACACAATGAAATTAATAGAGGTTATGAACCTAATGAATTTAACAGATATCTACAGAACATTTCACCCCAAAACAAAACAATATACCTTCTTCTCAGCACCTCATGGTACCATCTCCAAAATTGACCATATAATTGGTAATGAAACAACCCTCAACATATACAAGAATATTGAAATAATCCCAAGCATCCTATCAGATCACCATAGGCTAAAGCTGGTATTCAGTAACAGCAAAAACAATAAAAAGCCCACATACATATGGAAACTGAACAATTCTCTACTCAGTGATAACTTGGTTAGGGAAGAAATAAAGATAGAAATTAAATATATCTTAGAATTTAATGAAAACCATGATGCATCATAACCAAGTTTATGGAACACAAGGAAAGCAGTGCTAAGAGGAAAACTCATAGCACTAAGTGTCCTGGTAAAGAAACTAGAGAGATTTTACACTAGCAACTTAATAACACACATAAGAGTTCTAGAACAAAAAGAAGCAAACACACCCAAAAGGAGTAGACTGCTGAAAATAGTCAAACTCAGGGTAGAAATCAACCAAATACAAACAAAGAGAACAATACAAAGAATCAACAAAACCAAAAGCTGATTCCTTGAGAGAATCAACAAGATAGGTAAACCTCTGGCCAAACTAACTAAAGGGTCCAGAGGCAGTATCCAAATTAACAAAATCAGAAATGAAAAGGGAAAAGTAACATCAGAAATGAAGGAAATTAAAAAAAAAATCATCAGATCCTACTGCAAAAGCCAGTACTCAACAAAACTGGTAAATCTGAAGGG
The DNA here is from genome assembly GCF_008632895.1 of Mastomys coucha. Classification (NCBI taxonomy): domain Eukaryota; kingdom Metazoa; phylum Chordata; class Mammalia; order Rodentia; family Muridae; genus Mastomys; species Mastomys coucha. Next base: position 174,675 of record NW_022196891.1, read on the forward strand.
GACCGGCCCACGGTCTCTCTTCCTCCGTGGGTAAATATACCAACTGGGTTAATTGGGTC
>NW_022196891.1:175268-176342 GCF_008632895.1 Mastomys coucha
GTCCGGAAGCTGTTATGATTCTTCTGAAAGCAGAAAACTCTGACTTCTTGATGCTTGGGGCAGGGTAGATGGGATCAGTCCTTTTGTTTGCCTGCACTCTGGGGTCTGAGTTGGTTGCCAGGAGATGCTCAGGATGATGCAAATCAGTTCTTTGAAGCCCTGGAAACTGAATTAACCTTTGAAAGTCTGGAGGCTAAATGCCAGCCAGGCATTCTCGGGATATGCCTGTTCCAGCAAGCATTGAACCGGTCACGAAAGCTTTGCTCCGGGGGAGCTTTACTGTTGGAATTGGGATAAGCAGGATTTTCTTGAGAAGCTGGTCATTTAGCAGGGTCCAGGCATTCTCGGGAGTTGCCTGATCCACCTTCTGCTTTGTCGGGAAAAGCAGATTTCTGAAGCAAACGAAAAAACACGTTCAAACATGTAGAAAAGGCAAAAAGAAAAACTCATACAAAACGGGCAATAAAAACCTCTCCAGCTTACAGAACAAAAGAAAGGAACGAAAAAATGAAGACTAAGCAACTGGGCACAGGCAAGAGAATAACAACAGCCAGCAAAAAGGCAGCCTGAGTGGTCTGCCACGGGCCCACCTTTCCCAGCAGGAGCCTTGTCATCAAAGTTAACCAAAGCTGGATGTCTGTAGTCTGCAAACCGGTCAAGACAGTGCTTGTCTGTACTCTGAAGGTGAAGGCAAGGACATCCCCATGCTCTAAACAAGTCCGAGGTCAGCATGGATCACACAGACAAGCCTCTGCCCAAAAAGCACACCTAAAAAAGTCTCTGGGGAGTGGATATTCCCCCCTTGGTCTAAAAAGACAAAATTTAGTCATGTAAACAATAATAACATCTCAGAAAAAATGAAAAAAGAAAATCTTTTCTGGTGAAAGAAGGCCCGTTGTCTGTAAAAATGGTTTAGGGCACGCTAAGAGCATTGAAAATTAGACAAACCAAGAACAAAAACATCAGTAGAGGCTTCTCTTGTTTGCAGGGAAGTGAAAATAAATCTATCAGGTATCAATGTAGACATGCAAATATTTAAGCTATCTAAATTCTGCATAATGTGTTATATCCATA
>NW_022196891.1:177731-183835 GCF_008632895.1 Mastomys coucha
CTAATCCAAGAATTTAGAAGGTGCCTCCCAGTTAAAGACAACCTAAACTCTTTTGGAATCAAATCTGTACAGTAAGTAGCCTTCTGGGCCATACCGAACAGCCCAGTGGGTCTGCACCCTACTCTGGCAGGCTCGGGCAACTAGACGCTCACGCAAGCAGGTGCAGGTGCAACAATTGGGGCTCCTGGGCTAGGCTGGCCGCTGCAAAGCAGTTTGGGAAATGTAGTCCAAAGGGACCTGTAAGCCTTAACCCCTGCCTGTCCTGTACTAGCCTGCCTGGGGCAGGCGAGCCGCAGGACCAGCAGGCAGCCACGGATCCTGGTCTCCCAGACTGCCAACCTCTCCCGGCCACACCCCCAGAGCATGGTACAGGACTGTGGGCTCTGAACCAGGCTGTCTAGCCAGTCAATCCCTGCTCCCTGCTCCGATCTAAGCACCCAGGAGCTGCATCAGAGCAGGCGGCTGCACCAAACTACGGAACTAGGAGCCCAAGTTCCGCACACGGCCAGCAGGCAGCCATTCTGAACCAGGCTGTCTAGCCAGTCAATCGCTGCTCACTGCTCCGATCTGAGCAGGTCACCCAGGAGCTGCGGGCGGGCAGAGTGGGAGGTACACAGGCAGCTGTACCCAGAGATTCGCCGACTGCGCACTCTGTAATACAGACACAAGACAAGATTTCTCATTCACACCACGAGACACGACTCACATGTAACATGAAAACACATAAACATATACCTCTAGCAGCTCTGAGCACTGAGCTGAACAAAACAGGGGACAGACTACCTCTAAGCCTAGAGTTACCGCAGTCCACATCCCTCGGAACCAAATCCGAGTACCCAGCCTCACGGGCTGACCCCCTGAACCCCAGCTAAACCAGCTGGAAACCTGGCATGCCAAACCCCTAGGCGGAAAGCCCCGCCTAACTCCTGTCGACATCTTGGCGAAAATCCTAGCCATCAAATCTAGCTAGAACTCTGAGTGCTATAACTTCAACCCAGCCCCGGTTAAAGAGATCTGAAAACCCAGATGGGGCTGCCTCATAAATAAGACTGTAAGTGCATATCTTTTAATTTTCTAGAAGAAATTAGCCCATCTTATCCTCAACCCAGGGGCAAAATGCTTCGCTCTTAGCCCTAAGTCTCAAACCATCTACCCCAGTTCTGGGGATCTGTCTAGAAATCTCTGCATCCATGATATATTACCGCTCCTAGAGCACTCCCATGTCTTAGCCACACATCAGACGCCATCTGAAGGGGACCGGCCCGCGGTCTCTCTTCCTCTGTGGGTAAATATACCAACTGGGTTAATTGGGTCCTGGGAAGGCAAACGGTTAACAAGGAAGGACACAGACACCAGGTAGAAGTGATAAGAGAGAGCTTTACTGAAATTCACTCAGTATTTATAGTTACGCTAGGAACCAGACCCAGAGGAATTCGAAACTTGCTCATCTTAACATAAACAGGAGAAAATCCATTAACACCAGACCAGAAGGAGATCTTGAAAGGAAGATCCGGTAAACCTTTAACATAAGCATGAGACCTGCTAAGTCTTTGATCTAAGGAGCAGCAGTCAGGACTCCACACAGCAGGTGCTCAACTCCAGCTTGCAGTCTGTCGGGGCTGCTTTATAGAACTAAGTCACTCCCAAGCAACAAGGGGGGGGGGGAAGGAGTCCACATAAATCCATCAGAAATGGATGGTTTTTAGAGAGATACCACATACCAAAGTTAAATCAAGAGTGGATAAACTATCTAAACAGGCCCATATCCCATAAGGAAATAGATGAAATCATTCAAAACCTCTCAAGCAAAAAATGCCCAGGGACAGATGGAGTTAGTACAGAATTCTACCAGACCTTCAAAGAAGACCTAATTATCAATATTCCTCAAACTATTCTACAAAATAGAAACAGACAGAACACTGCCTAATTCTCTCTATGAAGCAACAATTACTCTTATACCTAAACCACTAAGAAATCAACCAAGAAAGAAAACTTAAGACCAATCTCACTTGTGAATATCAATGCAAAAGTAGTCAATGAAATTCCTCCACACCGAATCCAAGAACACATCAAAACCAAGATTCACCAAGATCAAGTAGGCTTCATACCAGGGATGCAGGGATGGTTCAATATACAGAAATCCATCAATGTAATCTACTACATAAACATACTCAAAGAAAAAAATTAAATGATCATCTCCTTAGATGCAGAAAAAATGTTTGACAAAATAAGACACCCCTTCATGTTAAAAGTATTACAGAGATCAGGAATTCAAGGCCCATACCTAAAAATAATGGAAAAAAATGTACTACAAACCATCAGCCGGTATTAAATTAAATGTAGAGATACTTAAATTAATCCTACTAAACTCTGGGACAAGAAAAGGATGAACACTCTCACCATATCTATTCAATATAGTACTAGAAGTTCTAGCTTGAACAATAAAACAAAAACAACAACAACAAAAAAGAAATCAAGGAGATACAAATTGTCAAAGATGAAATAAAGGTTTACTATTTGCAGGTGATATGTGTTATACATAAGGTGATACATAAGTGACTCCAAAAATTCTACCAGAGAAATTCTCCCTGATGATAAACAACTTCAGCAAAGTGGCCAGATATAAAATTAACTCAAATAAATCAGTAATTTTCTTTTATACAAATGATAAACAGGTGTTGGCTACCAGGGCCAACGTTAAAGAAAGGGTTCTTCTGGAAATAAGAGTTAGAAATAGGTAGGAAGAGATAGAAGGAGATAGGAGTGGCCACAAACATACCTACCCTTGTGGAAGGTACCTTAGAACATTAGACAGGAGCCTTTATCACTCAGCCATCTTGAACCTTTAGTGAATCTCCTTTGTTCCCTCAACAGGTATATTACCTGGGGCAAAAACTACTCCCCCAAATACATCAGCATGACAGTCCAATCAGCGACTTCCTTGTCATGACAGTCCAATCAGCGACTTCCTTGTTTCTCTGTGGGGGTGGAGCTTGAATGTAACTGGAACCAGGTTGGAGGCGTGGCAAATAGCAGGAGATGGGCAGAGAGATGTGGCTATCAGAGGCAGGTCTCAAAACAGGAGGGTTACAAACAGGCTGAGAAATAAATTAGGGAAACAACTCCTTTCACAACAGCCACAAAGAATGTGAAATATCTTGGGGTAACTCTAACCAAACAAGTGAAAGACCTATATGACAATAGCTTCAAGTCTCTCAAGAAAGAAATCGAAGAAGATCTCAGAAAATGGAGAGATCTCCCATGCTCATGGATTGGCAGACTTAACATAGTAAAAATGGACATCCTATCAAAGGCAATCTACAGATTCAATGCAACCCCCATCAAAATCCCAACACAGTTCTTCAAAGATATTGAAAAAGCAATTCTCAAATTCATCTGAAAAGGCAAAAAAGCCAGAATAGTGAAAACAATTCTTAATAATAAAATAATGGTTGGGGGAATCACCTTGCCTGACATCAAGTTCTACTCTAGAGCAATAGTGATAAAAGCTCCATGGTATTAGTGCAGAGACAGACAGGTTGATAAATGGAATAGAATTGAAGACCCAGAAGTAAAACCACATACTTACCCACAATTGATCTTTGACAAATAAACCAAAAATTTAAGACACTGAAAACAGTCCATAGTTCCTAACAATAATCTAAGCCATAAAATAAGCCCTAACTAACCTAGAAGAAAACATAATGATAACCCTAACTTTAACCCTAACATTCACCATAAAAAAAACACCTAAAACAGTCTGTAGCTAACAATAACTTGAGCCATAAAAGTAACTCTAATCCTAGTCCATATATATAACCTTACTGTTTCCTTAACCTTATATCTTACCTTACTCTTTCCTTAACCTTATATCTTAGGATTAGGATCAGTTGTAATCTAAAGCTATTGGGCAAGTAAATTAATCTCTCTAGTATGACTGTTAAAAAAATTCCCCAAACCTATGGTCAGGCACATTTGTACTATCTCTCATTGGTTGTATAATTCATTCACCAATTCCACCAAGCTTAGCTTTTCCTTTACAATTGCTAATTCATACTCACTTATGGGAAACCAAGTGTAGTGTTGTGGGACAGCAGCAAGTCATTGCAACAATGGGGAAGCTGATTCTCCTCCGTAAGCTAAATCCAAGGCTTCAGTTTCTCCCCACAGAAACTCTGCTTGTCTCACACCCATCTCTATATTCCAAAACCCTCAGCATGAAACATCTCAGTAGTGGAAAAGGAATGACAGTTCTCAGCCTCCTGTCTGTCTGCTCAGCCCAGCAATGTATTTGGCTTTGGTTTCTTAGCTGTTAGAAGACATTTTTCTAGCTTAAAATTTCTTCTCTAGTTCAAATGAAACTACTCAAAGAGAATGGGTAGAAATAAGTGCCAAGTTATTTTAGTGAGACTGTATTCTTCATTCTCTGGCTACTTTCCCCTTCCAGAGTCACTCTAGAGATCCTACCTGAAAGGCCTTTTGGGAAGGAAGGGCATCTTTTAACTTAAACTTACATTTCATGAATGAAATGAACAAATAATTTGCAAAATATAAAGTTTTTGTGGCTCAAAAGAAGCTTACAGTATTCATGATTTTAAGCAACCTTCAAAATGCTAACACTTGACTGCCTAAAAAATGAGCAGATGAGGATGAAGTAAGTAGTTGAGAAAAAGGAGCTCTCTGAGAAAGCTCTTTCTTAATGAGAATTTGGCTCCTGGCTAAAACCTCACTTTCCTCTTTAGCTCCAGATTCGATGCTTTACACTTTTACAATATGATTTCTGCAGTACTGATTTATCAGGTATGATGGTTTTAATAAGAAGGAAACCTATAAGCTCATAGATTTGAATGCTTGGTCATCATAGAGGGATACTATTTGAAAGTATTAGGAGGTGTGGCATTTTAGTCACTGGAGGTGGGTGTTTAGGTTTTCAGAAGGCCAAGCCAAGTGCAGAATCTCTCTCTATTCCTGCTGCCTGAAGATCTAAATGTAAAATTGTCAGCTTCTCCCAGACATATTGACAAGAGTCTCAAATTTTGAAACAGTAAGCAACCCCCAATTACTTTCCTTTATTGTAGTTACTGTCATCATGATATCTCTTCACACCAATGATCACTAAGACACTAGAGGACTGGAGTTCACATCTTCCTTTCCATTGGGTGAGAAACTCTGTAACTTTCTCTTCACTGAAGTGAAGGCACAAAGTCTCCCACTATTCTGAAGATGACATGAAGTATTTGGTGAGCGTCTAGAATGCTATTAACACTTTTCTAAAACCACATGAAAGACACATACAAGAAAACTAAGGTCTGAAGTGTTAAACACATGAGTGTACGTCTTCCATGGGCCAATTTTGGATTTGGCTTTCTGGGCCAGGTGGCTGTTGCATTCACTTGCTGAGTAGAGAATTCTATTCCTTGTCATTTCTTCCATTTCTTTTTTTAACTCAACTCTATGTGGATGACTGAACTCCTGAACCATCAGTCTTTAAAGCCTTAGTCCCCTCTTTCTAGATGTCCTCTCCCTCCAACATTCCACTTTTACTGACTGGTTTGAGTTCAACTTGGGCTTGGTCTTGAAAGGAATGTGAAAAGCAGGTGAACTCACTAGCAAATCTCACCTTGTCCTCTGTGACTACTAGGCATCTAAGCTGATTTACTCAGATGGGTACCAGGGCTTTATCTACTGTTTGTACCGCCTTTATTCGAACAATACTGAACATTCTTTATCTCCTTTATTTATTTATTTTTAATTCTTTTTTATTAGATATTTTCTTTATTTACATGTAAATTTCTCCTTTCCCAGTTTCCCCTCTAAAAAACAAACAAACAAAAAAAAAATAAAAACAAACCCCAACTGCCTCCCCACTCCCCATGCCTGCCACCCCACACTCTCCTGCTTATTGGCCCTGGCATTCCCCCACACTGGGGCACAGAACCTTCACAGGGTTGAGGTCCTCTCCTCCCATTGATGATCAAATTTGCAATCCTCCACTATACACATGCTGCCAGAACAATCAATCCCACCGTGTGCAGACCTTGGTTGGTGGTTGAAACCCTGGGAGCTCTGAGGGTATTAGTTAGTTCATATTGTTGTTCATCCTA
>NW_022196891.1:193034-195104 GCF_008632895.1 Mastomys coucha
GTTTCTGTGGGAGGAGCAGATCTGGTTTTCCTTAGACTTCTGCCAGCAGGTTTAGAAGCAGTGGTTTTTGGCGTGCTCTGCTGACTCCTTGAAGGGTATCTTCCAGGGTCTTGTCGTTGGCTGCAGCTTGGGAAAGAAGGGCCAAATCTCCCTCTTGTTTTAATTGGCAATTTAACTTGGGGTCTTCCTCGTTTTGGTGGGCTGAGCACTTCCTCTTCGTCAGAGTCCTCCTCATCTTGCTCCATCTCATATTCTTCCTCCTCACTTTGACCCTCTTCATCAGCGTCATCAACTTCATCATTATCACCTTCCATTCCCTCTTCCATTTCTTCATCACTTTCTAAGGATGGTCTCTGCCTAGAGGAAAGTCTTCTAGAACGTTGCTTTGGTCGACATTCTGGACAAAACCAATCTCCATCCGGAACAGTCTTGAGCTTTGGTCAGACGCAATAGGTGTGATGCCCTCGGTCACAGCTGTCACAGAGCACCATGTTTTCAGCATCTCCCTTTTTCCGGCAGATCTTGCAACGAGCATTCAGTATGGACTTAGACCACATCACACTGCGATCCAAGGTTGATAAATGCAGAAACACTTGGGATAGACTAGCAGAGGAAAGGAGAGATTCTCTCCAACGGTCCAGGACAGTTTTATAAGAACGTCCGCTGTCATTGCCATCAAGTGGAGCTTTGAGGAAGCGCCGTTCAATGCCCTGTTCTATCTGAGAGAGGGCCAGGGCCAGATAATGAACCACACTGCTCACTGACTGTGGTGTACTGCTACTAGTGGAGATGGTACTTAGAGTTTCTGTTTTAATTCCAGAAAGTCTGTCTCTTACTATGACCCTTGCTTGTTCAATTTCCATCTCCTCCATGTCTTCATTCACAGTTTTAATCACTCCATTTTCCTTGCTTTCCTCACTTAACAGCTCATATCGTCCATTCTCCAGGGCTGATCTCCAGACCTGTCGATCTGTCACCTTGATGGCTCCTAGTGTCCCTTGATAGATTCTATCCTCAATATCCAAGAGAAAGTCTCTGAGCCTCAGCTCAAGCTGCCTCTCTGCAGATATCTGTGATGTGTCACATGCACCAGAAGATCGTCCCCGAGAAGAAGCAGGCTTGCTATCGGCCCGAGGTTTGTCTGAAAAATGGAATTTCTCTTCAGAAAAGTGGGCAAGCTGTGCACATATTCTGCTCTTCTCCTGTAGCAAGGTCTCTTTTAAGGCACTTTCTCTGTGTCCTCTGGAGTTGAGAGCTTCGATGAGCTGGTCTAGCTGTTCACAAGAACTGTAAAAGCACCACTGATTTGGCTTATGCACTGGTTTTGGCAGCAGCACAGAATCATTGAATGGACCTTGGTTGAGGCTAGAGGTAGATTCAGACATGAAGGACTCTTCAGTTTTAATAGATACCTGAGGATTGTGAGGCTGTGCATTATTGTGAAATGATGAAGGCCTAGGTAACAACATGTCTTCAGTAAGACCTGAATAATCTTCTTCTATAAACAGACTAGGAATAGAAGGGAAGATCCAGTACCGCCTGTACAAGCGGTCGCGCCCCAGAGGGAAGATGTTAGTACAGGCGATGGCACTCTGGATCTTGTCTAGGAGTTCTCTCTCTTTCTGTTGGTGCTCCTGTCTCAAAGTTTCCTCTGCATTGGCAGTCAGAGGCTCCTGCTTAATACAGTAGTTCATCTCTTCTTGCTTTATACATTGTTTAACTGCAGTTTGTCCCACTTTCCCTCTTCTGCTCCTTTTATGTGATCCTGGGTCATCTTCATCTTCAGTAACCATATCAGGATCCAGATCTTTCCTCTATATTTCTTTGCTCTCTGTACTAGTATCAAAATCTTCCCGTTCTTCTTCCCCTAGATCTGTAGCTGAATTTCTCTGCTCGTCCTCCTTCAGTATTTCTTGTTTCTCTTTCATTTTCTGTTCTTGTTCCTTAAGTTTTTCTTCCTTCATTCTACGTATTCGAGCAGCTGTGGCTTCTCTCTCTTTCTGGTGCTGTTCTGCTTTGAGCTCTCGGAACTCCTGCTTGGCTTGTCGTAATACATCGACATAATCTTCA
>NW_022196891.1:195892-199257 GCF_008632895.1 Mastomys coucha
ATCCAGGACTTGCTGCAGTGGGAGTACTAGGTTCTGATGAAGCCAAGTAGTCTTGGTTTCTGTTAGTAAGATTCTTGCGTTTGCCTTTCACAATCTCTTGATTTTTGGTGTTAGATGTTCTTAGTGACTCTGACCGGAGCTTGTCCTGTCCCTGACGCCCTGCAAGGCCCCTGAGACTCGTGGGGCCTGTGCCTCCCGGCTGGCTGCTCCAGGCTTAGGAACTCACCAGAGAGAAGATGGTGGAAGCTGAGAGGATCCTGTCCCTGCCACCCTGTGGCTCCTCTGCGACTCGTGGGGCCTTTGCCTCCTGGCTGGCTGCCTTATCTCCTTTACATAATTCTGTTGACTGAGTTTTTTTTTTATAGGCAGAAAGCATGATTATAATTTCAGTCCAATATTTCATTATACAGATGATGGAAGAAAATCCAGCAAAAAACCTATCCAAGCAAGGTAGCAGGTGAAGACTCTACTTCATCCCCTAATCACCTCATTATTTCATTTAGAGTTCTCTCTGTCTAACTCCTGCTTCCCTCCATGCTTCATTGTTTTCATGGAGACATGGTCTCATTGTATATTTTTGGCTGACTTGAAACTCAATATGAAGACCAAGATGGCCTGGAACTCATTGAGATCACCTGACGTTGCTTTCTGAATGCTGGCATTAAATTTGTATACTCCATGTCTTTTGATTTCCATTCTTAAATTGTGATATTGCACAAATGTCTAATGATGCATCAACTACCATAAATGTCCTTTATGTTCTGCTTCTTCATTCTTCCTTTCCTACACCCTCTGGGTACCACTGATTTTTTTCATTATTTTTAGTTTTGATTTTTATAGAATATCGTGTTTGAGATAATTATGTAACTTCTCCATTAAACTTCTTCCATGTGTTTTCATGAATCAATATTACTTTTGTTTTTGGTGAATACCATTTTATGGTCTCAGTATACTACAATGTATCTGTTATCTCCTAAAGACATCAAGATTGCTTTGAAATTTTGGCAATTATGCACAAAGCTTCCAAAACATTTCTGTAAGGTTTGTATGTGTGATGACTAATCTCGATTGTAAACTTGATTAATCCTGCATCTAACTAAAACCCAAATGACTGGGCACAGTAGTGAGGTGCTTATTAATTTAAAAAATTAGAAGCAAAAAGAACCACTTCTAGTCTAGATCTTTAAGGTGTAGAGATAAACGTTTAATTCAGATCTTTTGAAGTGGAAAGGTCCACACTTAATCTGAACCACACCTTCTGCTGTCAGCCTATATAAAGAACACGGAAGAAGGAAGCCTCTTTCTTCTTGCTGTAGTCCTCACTATCAAGACAGTTCCTCAGATAAAATTATAGCCTACTACTTTTGGATTCCAGAGTATACTGACTATCTGAGAAATCCTGGTTCTTGGAATGAACAACTACTGTATTCTTGGACTTTCAATGCATAGGCAGTTATTGTTGTATTAACTGGAATTCAGCCTGTTCTAGATATTCTAGAAATTCCCTTCTCTTTAGAGAGGGATTCATTCTATAAATTCTGTTACTCTAAAGAACATTTAATAATACAGTATGTGTATATTAGTTTTTGGTTATTTTGAGATAACAAGTGGGGCTGCTGGCTCATTAGGTAAAAGTGTTCAATTTTGTAAGAAACCACAAATCTTTCAAAAAGGCTGTGCCATTTTTCCTTCTGGACATCAGTGAATAAGAATTTGTGATATTCAATGACATTTGAATCACTTGTTTTTCACTGTAGTTGGTTTGAAACATCTTAGTAGGTAAGGTCATTCATTATATTAATGTGACAAAACATGGTACTGACATCTTTTCATTTACTAATTTTTTCTATCATGTTTATTGAGTTCTTTGGGCCACTTCAATCAAATTACCATATGTTTTCTGGTGTTGTGTTAAAGTCTGCCTCAACCCAAGCATAGCTGTAGCCATTTTGTTCCATACATGCCAGCTATTTTATATTGTTGCTGTAATATTTTTGTTAGTCATTGACACAGAAAAATAACTTGACTAATCAAGGTAATGATGACCACATAACCTGTTATGTTATGAGGTTTGTTAATCTTAAGAAATTTCACAGTCAGGTAGTGGTGGCAGATGCCTTTAATCCCAGCACATGGGAGGCAGAGGCAGGCAGATTTCTGAGTTCGAGGCCAGCCTGGTCCACAGAGTGAGTTCCAGGACAGCGAGGGCTACAACAGAGAAATCCTGTCTTGAAAAACAAAAACAAAAACAAAACAAAATAGAAAAAGAAATTTCACAAAGCTTAACATAGGGTGCATCAAATTAAAGGTCAATTTGAATTTTTATGTCTAAAATGGCTTGAGTCAGAGACAAACAGCAGACAATACTTTCTTTTTTTGATGGGAATAACTATATTTTATTCCTTTTACATTTTTATTAAATATTTTCTTTATTTACATTTCTAATGATAATCACCTTTCCCAGTTTCCCCTCCAAATATATATATATATATAACCCTCTCCCTGCTCCAGCTCACCAACTCACCCTGGCCTTGGCATTCCCCTACATTGGAGCATAGAACCTTCATAGAACCAAGGGCCTCTCGTTGATGACTGACTAGGCCATCCTCTGTTACATATGCAGCTGGAACCATGAGTCCCATCATATGTATTCTTTGGTTGGTGGTTTAGTCCCTGGGAGCTCTGAGGGCACTAGGTATTTCATATTGTTGTTCGTCCTAAGAGGCTTCAAACCCTTCAGCTCCTAGGGTTTGTTTTCTAGCTCCTTCATTGGGGACCCTGCACTCAATCCAATGGATAGCTGTGAGTCTCTAGTTCTATATTAGTCAGGCACTGTCAGAACCTCTCAGGAGACAGATATATCAGGCTCCTGTCAGACAGCACTTGCTGGCATTCACAATAGTGTCTGGGTTTTGTGACTGAATATGGGAAGGATTCCCAGGTAGAGCAGTCTCTGAATTGTTCTTCCTTCAGTCTCTGCTCCATACTTTGTCTCTGCAACTCCTTCCATGGGTATTTAGTTCTCCCTTCTAAGAAGGATCGAAGTATCTACACTTTGGTCTTCCTTCCTTTTGAGTTTCTTGTGGTTTGTGGATTGAATTTTAGGTGTTCCGAGTTTCTGGGCTAATATCCATTTATCCACTTTCTGCACCTGCATATTAGCTCATTGTGGTTTTAATGTTTTTTTCTTATAAGCTAAGAGAAAACAATGCTTGTCTCTGTGGTTCAATCCACATATTCAGAGCTATGATTCTGATCAATCAGTATTAGGGTATTCATGTAGTAAACCATCCATGTCTGACTAAGATTGATGTTTATTTGTTTTGTGAAGTGTTTCCTGGGCCCCAATAGTTGAAGTGTTCTTT